>NC_081559.1:114694594-114737456 GCF_022355385.1 Mustela nigripes | reverse complement strand
AATACTCCATGGTGTATATGGACCACATCTTCCTTATCCATTCATCCGTTGAAGGGCATCTTGGTTCTTTCCACAGTTTGGTGACCGTGGCCATTGCTGCTATAAACATTGGGGTACAGAGGGCCCTTCTTTTCACTACATCTGTATCTTTGGAGTAAATACCCAGTAATGAAATTGCAGGGTCATAGGGAAGCTCTATTTTTAATTTCTTGAGGAATCTCCACACTGTTCTCCAAAGAGGCTGTACCAACTTGCATTCCCACCAACAGTGGGAGAGGATTCCCCTTTCTCCACATCCCCTCCAATACACATGTTGTTTCCTGTCTTGCTAAATTTGGCCATTCTAACTGGTGTAAGGTGTTATCTCAGTGTGGCTTTAATTTGAATCTCCCTGATGGGTAGTGATGATGAACATTTTTTCATGTGTCTGATAGCCATTTGTATGTCTTCATTGGAGAAGTGTGTATTCAAATATTCTGCCCATTTTTGATATGATTGTCTGTTTTGAGTTTGAGGAGTTCTTTATAGGTCCTGGATATCAACCTTTTTTCTGTACTGTCATTTGCAAATATCTTCTCCCATTCCGTGGGTTGCCTCTTTGTTTTCTTGACTGTTTCTTTTGCTGTGCAGAAGCTTTTGATTTTGATGAAGTCCCAAAAGTTTACTTTTGCTTTTGTTTCCTTTGCCTTTGGAGACATATCTTGAAAGAAGTTGCTGTGGCTGATATAGAAGAGGTTACTGCCTATGTTCTCCTCTAGGATTCTGATGGATTCCTGTCTCACGTTGAGGTCTTTTATCCATTTCGAGTTTATCTTTCTGTACAGTGTAAGAGAATGGTCGAGTTTCATTCTTCTACATATAGCTGCCCAGTTTTCCCAGCACCATTTATTGAAGAGACTGTCTTTTTTCCACTGTATATTTTTTCCTGTTTTGTCAAAGATTATTTGCCCATAGAGTTGAGGGTCCATATCTGGGCTCTCTACTCTGTTCCACTGGTTTATGTGTGTTTTTATGCCTATACCATGCTGTCTTGGTGATCACAGCTTTGTAGTAAAGCTTGAAATCAGGTAACATGATGCCCCCCATTTTATTTTTGTTTTTCAACATTTCCTTAGTGATTCAGGGTTTCTTCTGATTCCATACAAATTTTTGGATTATTTGCTCCAGCTCTTTGAAGAATACCGGTGGAAATTTGATCAGAATGGCATTAAAAGTATAGATTGTTCTAGGCGGTATAGACATTTTAACAATGTTTATTCTTCCGATCCAGGAGGAGATCTTAACACGCCTCTCTCAGAAATAGACAGATCATCGAAGCAGAAAATCAATAAAGAAACAAGAGCATCGAATGACACATCGGACCAGATGGACCTCATAGATATATACAGAACATTCCACCCTAAAACAACAGAATACTCATTCTTCTCAAGTGCACATGGAACCTTCTCCAGGATAGACCACATACTGGGTCACAAATCAGGACTCAACGGATACCAAAAGACAGATTATTCCCTGCATATTCTCAGATCACAATTTTTTGAAACTGGAGCTCAATCACAAGGAAAAGTTCTGACGGAACTCAAACACCTGGAAGCTAAAGACCACCATGCTTAAGAATGCTTGGATCAACCAGGAGATCAAAGAAGAACTGAAACAATTCATGGAAACCAATGAGAATGAAGACACTTCAGTCCAAAACCTATGGGATACAGCAAAGGTGGTCCTAAGGGGGAAATACATAGCCATCCAAGCCTCTCTCAAAAAGACTGAAAAATCCAGAATACAGCAGCTGTCTCTACACCTTAAAGAACTGGAGAATCAACAACAAATCAAACCAACTCCACACATAAGAAGGGAAATAATCAAGATTAGAGCTGAGATCAATGAGGTAGAAACCAGAGATACAGTAGAACGTATTAATGAAACTAGAAGCTGGTTTTTTTAAAAGAATCAATAAGATTGATAAACTATTGGCCACACTAATCCAAAAGAGAGAAAGCCCAAACTCATAAAATTATGAATGAAAAGGGAGAGATCACAACTAATACCAAGGAAGTAGAAACAATCATCAGAAGTTATTATCAACAGTTATATGCCAATAAGCTAAGCAACCTAGATGAAATGGGTGCACTCCTGGAAAACTATAAACTCCCAAAATTGAACCAGGAAGAAACTGACAACCTGAATAGACCGATATCTAGTAACAAGATTGAAGCAGTGATCAAAAACCTCCCAAAAAACAAGAGCCCAGGACCTGATGGATTCCCTGGGGAATTCTACCAAACTTTCAAAGAAGAAATAACACCTATTCTCCTGAAGCTGTTTCAAAAAATTGAAGCAGAAGGAAAACTTCCAGACTCTTTCTATGAAGCCAGCATTACCCTGATCTCCAAAGCAGGCAAAGACCCTACCAAAAAGGATAATTTCAGACCAATATCACTGATGAATATGGATGCTAAGATTCTCAACAAGATCCTAGCAAACAGGATCCAACAGCTCATTCAAAAGATTATCCACCGGGGCACCTGGGTGGCTCAGTGGGTTGAGCCTTTGCCTTTGGCTCGGGTCATGGTCTCAGGGTCCTGGGATCGAGCCCCACATCGAGCCCCACATTGGGCTCTCTGCTCAGATGGGAGTCTGCTTCCACCCCCTCTCTCTGCCTGCCTCTCTGCTCACTTGTGAATTCTCTCACTCTCTGTCAAATAAATAAATTAATTAAAAAAAAAAAAGATTATCCATCATGACCAGATGGGATTCATCCCTGGGCTACAAGGATGGTTCAACATTCGCAAATCAATCAATGTGATAGAACAAATTAATAAGCAAAGAGAGAAGAACCACATGGTCCTCTCAATTGATACAGAAAAAGCATTTGACAAAATCCAGCATCCGTTCCTTATTAAAACGCTTCAAAGTTATAGGGATAGAGGGAACATTCCTGAACTTCATCAAATCTATCTATGAAAGACCCACAGCAAATATCATCCTCAATGGGAAAAAGCTTGCAGCCTTCCCACTGAGATCAGGAACACAATAAGGATGCCCACTGTCACCACTCTTGTTCAACATAGTATTAGAAGTCCTAACAACAGCAATCGGACAACAAAGGGAAATAAAAGGTATCCAAATTGGCAATGAAGAAGTCAAACTCTCTCTCTTCGCAGATGACATGATTCTTTATATGGAAAACCCAAAAGACTCCATCCCCAAACTACTAGAACTCATACAGCAATTCAGCAACATGGCAGGATACAAAGTCAATGTACAGAAATCAGTGGCTTTCTTATACACTAACAATGAAAATACAGAAAGGGAAATTAGGGAATCAATTCCATTTACTATAGCAGCAAGAACCATAAGATACCTGGGAATAAACCTAACCAAAGAGGTAAAGGATCTGTATTAGAGGAACTACAGAAAACTCATGAAAGAAATTGAAGAAGACACAAAAAGATGGAAGACCTCTCCAGACTAATTTTTTAAACCAATAAATAACCCGTTTCTCACCTTAGACCTAACTAAATTTCTAAGACAATGCTAGGACTTTACTCAAGCCCGTTGTTTAATGGGGTGTGGGTGTAGCATGGGCCTTGGAGTCAGACTTGGGTCTCACTCTAGCTCTGCCTGTTATGTACTGTGACAACCTAGATGAAATGGGTGCACTCCTGGAAAACTATAAACTTCCACCTAAAGAAGCTGCATGCATATACAGCATCTATGTGGGTTTCTATGCTCAGAATAAGTAAGTACTCGATACATGCTTCTGTTGTTTGGAGTCCCATAAACTCCATGACGACAGGGTTCTGTGGTCAGTTAGGGTTGCCCTGTGCAGCATATCTGTGGCTTAGGAGGACACACTGGAATGGCAGATTCTGGAAAACTTTGTGTAAAAGACACATGTAAAATCTGGACCAACGGAAGGTTTTTTGATTTATATCCATGAAATCCTTTTTGGCGTAATCACTATTAATATCCCAAGAAATCAGTGTTCCCTCGTAATTTTCTTTGAGAAGTGCTGTACTATGAACATAGCCTTAGAAAAGCTCTATTTGAATTCAACGATGCTAATTTAGAGGATGCTATTGGCTAATTTTAAAAGTTTGGACTGGTTACAAGTTTATATTTTATTTTATTATGTATTTATTTATTTATTTATTTATTTTTAAAGATTTTATTTATTTATTTGACAGAGAGAGATCACAAGTAGGCAGAGAGGCAGGCAGGGAGAGGAGGAAGCAGACTCCCTGCTGAGCAGAGAGCCCGATGCGGGACTGGATCCCAGGACCCTGAGATCATGACCTGAGCTGAAGGCAGCGGCTTAACCCACTGAGCCACCCAGGCGCCCACAAGTTTATATTTTAATGTAGACTCTTAGGAATAGGACCCCTATGCATTAAATAAAAAGCATTGTCTTATAATAAATCAGCTTCTCTCCTGTTTTGGAAAATACATATGATTCAGATGGCTGCTGCTGCTCTGTGAACTAGAACTTTCCTCTCGGGCAGCACACACATTCCTCTAAATGAGTCTAGCCTCTAACTGGGACAGACTTTGTGCTGAAGCTGACTTTTGGCACAGTTAGAGTGTATTGTTTTTCCCCAGGTCAGTTCATTCCTTACTACTCATTTTTGCATAAGCTTTCACTTTGTTGCATAGGAAACTCATTCTTTCTAAAAAGCCATCGCTTTAAAATGTTTAGAACAACAAACAAGCTGCCTCACAGGGCAGAGGCCACCAAAAGTTTCTATTTTAATTTTTTAAAAAGTTTATAAAATAAACTTTTAATTAAAATAGAGGGAGAAAAAGGACATATAAAGTCATTATATTTATAAATATCATTTAAAAATCTGAAAACATCATTTTGCCAGAATAAACTTCTTAGGATATATCCTAATTTATAGATTGCATAAAGTGATTCTGCAGAAAAATTTGGGTCACATCTCAGAAAATTAGGCAGCTTCTATATTTTTATTTATAGTAACAGATGTACCTTTTAAATGGGAAGACATCAAGATACATGCACATATTAAAATTATAATTACCAAACTGCACACTTAAAATACATTTTATACATTTTGTTATGCCTATTTTACCAGAGTAAAAAATTGTATTTGCCACAAAAAATGAGTAGTATTTGGATTGGGGTCTCTGGGGACTGTTGAAAGGGGTATACTCCCTTCTGTGTGAGATGTGATGCAATATGAACACCTCGAATTCTTTACCATAGTAACATAGAAGGTGGTATAAACCCCATTTTAAAAATTGAAATATGTTGCAAATGAAAAAATTCATACTTTTCAAGTATACAGTGCACTGATTTTTAGTGTATTCATAGAGTTGTGCAACTTTCACCACTACTTTCAGAATGTTTTATCATGCCAATATTACACTCCCTGCTGTGCCCATCTGCAGTCACTCTTGCTACTGTTTTTTATGAACTAGTTGTTTTTATGAACACTGTAAATAAATGGAATAATATAATATGTGGTCTTAATATCTGCTTCTTTCACTGAGCATGATTTTTTAAAGGTTAGACCATGTTATTGCATGTGTCAGTACTATATTCTTTTTTTTTGGTTGAGTAATATTCCATGGTATGGATATTATCATTCATCAGTTTGTGGACATTTGGGTTATTTCCACCTCTCAGCTGTCATGAAAACTGCCTCTATGAACATCCATGTACAAGTTTCTGTGTGAACATACATTTTCAGTTCTCTTGGGTAGATAACCTAGGAGTGATTTGCTGGGTTATACGGTTATTCTGTGTTTAACTTTTTGAGAAACTGCCAAACTGCTGTATGCAGTGCTGTGCCATTTTACATTCCCAACAATGTATGGGGTTATAAATACAATTTTGCTTGCAAGTTAAATACATATATTTTTTAAAATATGGAAACATGAGGGGTGCCTGGGTGGCTCAGTGGGTTAAGCCTCTGCGTTCAGCTCAGGTCATGATCTCAGAGTTCTGGGATCAAGCCCCACATCGGGCTCTCTGCTCGGCAGGGAGCCTGCTTCTCCCCCTCTCTCTGCCTGTCTCTCTGCCTACTTGTGATCCCTCTCTCTCTCTGTCAAATAAATAGATAAAATATTTTTAAAAAATTGGAAACATGAAACTTTATATCTGGAAGGATTTATAAAAGAACTCTTAGTACTTTTTTTTTCCTATATTCACTTTTATGCCTTTTGGACACTCTAAAATTTTAACAAGAACATATAATACTTTTACTACCCATTTTGAAAACCAAAAAGTTAGGGGTCTGTTAAAACAATGGTAACCACTGGGGAGAAGCATCTTAGAGTGAGAAGAGGATCCTTTTTAGTCACACACAGGTTTGGTCTAAGCCTAGCTGTGACCTCCCTCCATGGGAGCCCCACATGGGGCTGTGGACATGTTTCCAGGATGGTTGTGGGGACTAGAGAGAATGTAATTTTTGTGCCTGAGTGTGGCATAAATGGCAACTGCTATTGCTATTATTGGTATCTTTTCGTACTTTCAAATAAACTCCCAAAAAAGTAATATTATGTAATTCACAGTTATTTAACTATTACTGCTTTTTAAACTATTTAATCAATAAATCACTTGACTTTTTAAAAACTTAATTTGAACTAACTATAGATTCACAGAAACTTGTAAAGATAGTAGAGAGATCCTATGTAGCCATCACTTTCTTATAGTCTAGTTGTATAAAGTACTAGTATAGAATAAGCTAGTGATAAAACTACTCAAAATGCAAAGTATACTCTTTTCAAAGACACTCCTGTGACCAACAGCATAAGCAGGATGTGGGCTCAGAGATTTCCTTTAAATGGTTTTCAACTCAGGGCACCTGGGTGGCTCAGTCAGTTAAGTGTCTGCCTTTGGCTCAGGTCTTGATCCCAGGTTCCTGGGATCCAACCCCCCAGTGACTGCCTGCTCAGTGGGGGAAATTTGCTTCTCCCTCTCCCTCAGCTCTTGTTCTCTTTTTCTTGCTCTCTCTCTCAAATAAATAATCAAAATCTTTTAAAAAATGTTTTTCAACTCTTCCTTTCTTTCTAATAAGAGTTACAGGGGTAGCAGACCGACTTGAGGGCATCTCCAGAAAAAGCCTCATTAATTTGGCATAAGAATCTGAAATGGTATCAACACTCAGATGCCTCTCCTGGTGTTAAAAATACTCAAGGTGCCCCATCCTAGGACAAGAATATGGTACACGGAACTGAATAAGCTATGCATGCTCAGAAAACACCAAATGGGCATATTATCACTTAAAGAACTTTGGGCTGAGAACAGCAGCTTCCCTGCCATTTGAAACAATGCTGTTTATATATTTTTACATGAATTTTGTAAATTCTTGGTGTAACAAATGATCGACTTCCTCTGGTCTTATTATATTCAGTCTTATTTATCTTGACTAGTAGATAATTAATGTCATTTGGAAAACCAACTACTCAAGTAAGGGAAACTAAGACATTCAGGGTCTCCAGCCCACTGGAAGAAGGTAGAGGTGGCAAGTTTCTCCCTCTGCATACTAGATTAACTGATACTACCTGCTTGCTTGGCCTGTTTTCTGAGTTATTTTCGGGGTTGTGTTCCTCATCTGATATTGTATTATCTAACTACTCCTCCCAAGTCTTCACTGGGTAATCTAACACTGTCTGAATCATTTTCTTTTGGGTGTGGACAGAGTGGAATTTGCTCCAGGAGATTTGAGCCACAATGGTGCTGTCAACTATAATAGGAAGGGAAGATGTAAGGAAGCAACCTTTCCACTGAGTTAGTTCATACTCAGATCTTTTTTAAAATTTTTTTTAAAGTCAAGCAGCACGTATCTGGGATATAAAATGTTCCTAAAATTGGCCATGTAGTTGTTAATTTCTCCATACTTACCATGACAGTAGTACTTAGAACTCTGCAACCCAGATTATCTGAAAAATGGAAAACTCTGGAGTTACGTTTCTCAAAGTGGGACTTTGTGAGCCCTGGAGGTCCCTGACACCTTTTTTGGTGGCCTACAAGGCCAGAACTATTTTCTAGGACTTTATTTTCCTTTTTCATGAGTACACTGTAGAGATTTCCAGAGGCCACAGGATGCATGACACTATAACAGTTTGAATGCACAACAGAAAAGATACTCCACTATCTTCTATTCAGCCAGACATTAAAGAGATCAGCAAAACATAAAACAATACTACTCTTCTCATTAAAGTGGTTTTGTTTTAGAAAATATTTTTCATAAAAATACTATTTATGTTATTATTTAATGGGTTTATTATTGGGATTTTTAGGTGAGCTAATAAATATATTTTTTTTCAGTTTTAATTTCAAATATGCTAAGTATTTTTTATAGACTCTTTTTTAAAAGACCTTATTTTTTTGGAGAGAAAGCCTGTCAGCACAATGTGGGAAGGGGCAGAGGGAGAAGCAGACTCCCCGGTGAGCAGGAGTCCATCGTGGGGCTCCATCCCAGGACCCTGAGATCATGACCTGAGCCAAAGGCAGATGCTTAACTCATTGAGGCACTAGGTATCCCTCAAATACAGTAAGTATTAATCAATGTAACCCACATTTAAAAAACTCTCCTTGGGTTCTCCTTAATTTTGAAGAGTATAAAGGGCTTCTACAACCAAGAAGTTAGAACTGTTCTTTAAGCCTTAATGTTGCTTAAGACTGACTCCACCATGTTCCCTTCATATCTGTCTGTCAGCCTCTATGCACTGGATGATGGCCACCTGCTATTAAAAGACATATGCTGTGCATCTTCTTTCACCCAGCACTGGCTCTACATGCCTGAACGCCTACTCATCAGAAGACAACAAGCTAAAGAAAAAAAAAAAGAAGATAACAGGCTTCAAACATTTCTGTTAAGTTCTATGTTTAGATATAATCACAGTGCAATCTAAGAAATAATATCTTCCTTATTCCTGAATCATTACTAATAGTGTTCAACTTAGACAGGAATATTATTTTCAGTTGTAAAGATAACTTTCCACTCTTTGTAAAATTAGGTCAATGCATCTGGTTACTTGTAAATAATATAATAATTCTCATCACTTTATACTTTCTTGTGACACAACACTCAAAAAGAATATAGTAGTTCTAGAAGCAGGCCAATTGGCAGTGTTGAGTAAAACCCATGGGAATCCTAAGAAAAATGTCTCCTGGGGATGAAAACAGTTGGGGGGTGCACACTTGCTCATCCAAGAGAAGAGGCCCACCTCTAGGAATTTCCTGCACTCCCACTGTGAATGCCTTTGTCAGTATCTAAGATAACAGCAGAGGTGCCTCATATGTAGGTGTTCAAAACCACTCCAGGAAGCCTGTAAAGGCAACAAATCCTCTTTTCTATTAAGGTATTCCCTCTTGAAAATCCACATATAAGCATAATAATTACAACTACTGAATAATTACTTGGTAATTTTATTATGGGCCAAGTACTCTTTTTGGCATTTTACTTATATTAAGTTTCATTACAACCCTGCACTTTAAATGATTTGCTCAAGGTTACCCTTTCTAGTAATACATGGTAGTTTAGACTTAGGTAAAAAGAAAGTATATCTTCAGAGGCCTTATAGCCAGCATGTGCCCTCCACTGCCCACAGCCAGGTGCCTGTGATCTTGCAGGGCTGGCTCCCTTTCTTCCAGTGTTGCTACCTCCTACAGAGGGTCCATGCCACACCCATACCATGCCATGGGAGAGCACAGAAGTTCTCAGGTCCACAAAAACAGTTTGGCCCTGACCCAAGCAGCAAGAGGGTGAAGCCAACTCCATATCAAACCACTCCATCAGGATCTGGTGACATTTTAAAACTTTCTCATGACTGGTATCATCTGAGTCAAAGTTATCTTAACATAGGTATCACAACACCTCTGCAGATCCTGGCAGTCAGAATGGTAATAGGAGAGCCCCAAGAGAGCTATGTTGGAGAGCAGCTGGGCATACTCTCATGGGCAGAGCCCTTTGGCCTGTTCTGGAAAGGTTGTACTGGAGAGATTGGGAGGAAGGATGTGTGCACACATGCTTGGGGACACAGGTCTCATTACCAAGGCACTTCTCTAGTAGGCGTGAATGGGAGTCTCGAGAGAAAAAAAGTGAAACTAAAGAATCAACGAAGCATAGAAAGAAATTTTTTGAAGTAGCTAGGTGAGGGGCACCTGGGTGGCTCCGTTGGTTAAGCATCTGGCTCTGGCTCAGGTCATGATCTCAGTGTCCTGGGATCAAGTCCCGCATGTGCTCCCTGCTGAGCCTGCTAAGACTCCCAGCTTCTCCCTCTCCTGCTCCTCCCCCTTGTGCTCTCTCCCTCTGTCTTCCCTTTGAGAATTTTTCATAAGCCTTGACTTTCCTTTTTAGAAACCTATGGTTTCTAATTTTCTTCTGTCTAATCACACTTGTTTGTTTAATTAATCTAGTATCAGATTAATTAATTAATTAATTAATTAATCTAGTCATAAATACAGTTTTAACATAATTTAAGAAGAAAAAAGACTGTCTTCCAGAAGGCAGCTTATGTCCCTTTATGTCATATTCGTTATACTCAAAAGAGAACTTTTATGAATTAAATAAGATTTTGTCACGAAATTGAAATATATTTCCTTCAAAAAGGGTTTGGTCTACTAAAGAAAACACTACTAGATGGCCCAGGAGTTCCTTAACAAATTGATAGGAGCCATGGAAACCTTGAGATCCTAATAAGATTAGATAGCCAGTGATTTAAAATGTATCATTACGCTGGTGAGAAGGTAACCTGGGGCAGTCACTTCGGAAAACAGTTTGGCAGCAACCCAGCAATCCTGATCCTGTGACTCTACCCTAGGGAACTGAGCACTTATGTCCATGCAAAAATTGTATATGCGTGTTCACAGCAGTTATTATTACTCATGATAGTCAGCAAGTGGCAACAATCCACTTTGTGAATATAAAAACTACTAAATTGTATACTTTTAGAAGGGTAAGTTTTATGGTGTGTAAACAGAATCTCAATAAAGCTGATATTTGAAAAGTATAATTAACTTAAGACAAGGATTTCCAGCAAGGAGACCTCCAACCCTGACCTGAAATAGGTCCACTGTTGCACTCTCTTCAGTTCTGCTCAATGATTTTGCTATATACATCATCTTTCTTCCCTTTCCTAGAAGCTCTCATCTAAACGAATACCAAAGCTTCTGGAAAACCAAAGGTTGGGGGACTTCTGTAACTGAACAGCGATGTTGTCATCTTTACTGGAAAGCTTACACAGGACACAATAAACAGTATGAGGTCTGGGAGAAAAGAGGAGAGAGAGCCTGGGGAAAAGTAGACAATCCTTATTACCCTTCTTTTATAATGCCTGCTCTTCCTTTTTCTAAATCAAGACAGGCAGGATGTGGGGCACTAGCTCTGTGTTCCCCTTCTGGGTGTGCCCATACTCCAGGTGAGCCAGGTATGGGGCTGACTCATGGGAGTAAGTCCATAGCCCTGCACAGGCCTGCAGACAGAGGCTGTATGTGTGCTGATGCCCAGTGCTTATGGAAGCTAAGGAGAACATGAATACTATGTTTTTATATTCACAAAGTGTGCGAACATCATTACTGTCTCATTTCAGAACATTTTTATCACCCCCCCACCAAAACCCATACTCATTAGTATTTGCTTCCTATTCTCTCCAGCCCCTGACAAACACTAATCTGCTTTCTGTCTCTGGATTTGCATATACTGAACACCTCATATAACTGGAGCCATATAGTCTGTGGTCTTTTATGCCTGTTTTTTTGCACTTAACATAATGTTTTCGAGGTTCCTTCATGTTGTGTCGTGTAGCAGTACTTCATTCCTTTTTATGGCTGCCTGATACTCCATTATATGGACATACCAGATTTATTTATGTATTCATCAGTTGATAGATGTATGAATACTATGAAAAGACATCATTTTCATCTGAGTATACATAAACATCTATGTAAAGACATGGACAGCTTTTGGAATAGGTTGTTCTGACTGATGGCTGAATTTCAAGGAGTGATTTTAGATTTAAACCTTCTTTGGTAATGAGGAAGATACTGAAAACAACAGAATGCATACTATAAAACAGCTTTTCAGTAATACTGCTGGGATGGTTGTATTCACTGTGAATGCACCGCTAGCTGGGCCTGAACCTTAGCAGCTGTACACAGGTACTCATGCAGCCCTCTAGCCATTCCCCTGCAGGGACATACCTTTCCCAAGGTTGAGTAGCCACCAAGGGTATCAAATCAGGCATTTTGACCAGAGAGACATTTCCCTACCAAGAATATCCCACAAATACCTTATAGATGTAGGGAATAACATTTTCCAAGGCTAGTGAACAGAATTTCAAGAAGGTACTTTTCAAACTGTAGATAGCTGGAGAAACTGGAAAAAAAAATGAGCTTTTTGCACAATTCCTTTCAATGACTGCTATAACTATGTAAGATAAATTTCTAACTCTGGAATGCCTCATATTGCTTATATTAAAAAATGTTCTTTTTGGTGTGCCTGGGTGGCTCAGTGGGTGAAAGCCTCTGCCTTTGGCTCAGGTCATGATCCCAGGGTCCTGGGATCAAGCCTCACATCAGGCTTTCTGCTAAGCAGGGAGCCTGCTTCTCCCTCTCTCTCTGCTTACTTGTGATCACTGTCTGTCAAATAAATAAATAAAATTTTATTTCTAAAAAAGGTCTTTCTAATGCCAACTCGTTCTTCAAGATTCGAGATATAAAAATATTAACTAGCACAATTTTGTGCAGAACAAGTTCTTTGCGAGTTTCTGTTCTACCTTAGCAGGAAATCTCTCTCTCTCTCTCTCTCTCTCACACACACACACACACACACAAACACACACACACACACACACACTCCTTGGGAAATAGGGAATTCCTGCAACATGTTGCTATCTGCAAGTCTGCAAAGTTCTAGGTCTTTCTCATGTCCAGGTGGTATTTATTATTTCAAAAGTGTCACATGTTTTATTCACTCACCAGTGTGGAGGCAGGAACACCCACGTTTCCAGAGAAAATCTGTCAGCCCGTATTTTTTGATACATGTTTTTTTTTTTTTTACCAAACATTACCAAGTAGCCTCCCTTCATATACTCTAAGACTGAAATAATTTACAATGGGGGTGTCAAATAATGAAGAAGAAAACAATAAAACACTCTTTACGAAGTGAGTGGGTTCCAATCTAATTAATAAATCAATCTGCACTACTGCGTGGACAGCTTCAGGAGAAAAACTATGGAAACACAGGGGCACAGGACCTTTTCCCCAACTACTGGGGCAGGAAGCAATGTCAGCCACCACCCCCCCCCCCCCCCCCCCCCAATCTCACGTTCTGAAACTGGCATTTCTAAGCATACGTCATAGAGAGGGAGCCTGCAGCAGGGAGGCGCGCATGCCTTACCTCCACCCCTGGTCCCCCTCCAATCACAGACAGTAACTGAGGGAAGGTGGTAGTTTATTTTGTGATCCAGCACTTGGTGTGGGCCACACTACCCTGTACCCCTTAGCGCAACCCAAGCACAAGCAAATTAGATTAGGCTTCAGGACCCATAAAAGAAGAAGAGTTTGCTGTGGAGCCATTTAAAAGTATGTTTAAGGTCAAATATTTACTCTTGATGATCTCAGAAATGGATAACATAATATCTGCTTTAAGGGGTTATTTGAGGACTATGGTATCTGACATACAATAAATAGTAGCCCTTGTTATTATAAACACCCTTTTGACTTTTACATTTGACCATTTCCCTGGATGCCTGTGTTAATCTCATTACCTGTAAGCACATTTCTTGGACCTGGGGGAGGGAGACCCAGACTCCCACTGTGCTGGGTGTGGTCCCAGGAGAGCTAAGGGTCATTTCAAAGAGGCTTATGATGTTCCACGAAGCCTGCCTGTAGGGTTATGAAAACAAGTCTAGTTACATACTCTTGGCCCAAGCAATTCCACTTTGGGAATTGTTCTCCCAAATCAAAGTACCCATTCATGACCTCAGGGTATTAAAGGATTTCTTAAACAAGTGAACTGAAAGCAGTTACCATAAAGAAAAAGATTGACAACTTTGATAAATTAAGTATTTCAGCTAATAAAAAAAGAACAAAAAGACATACCACCTATATAATACATAAACCATATAGAACCACTGAAGGACTCATGTTCAGAATATATAAAGCTCAATACTCCAAAAGAACAAGCAACAGACTTGAAAAGACCAAAGAGGAAATACAAATGTCCAATAAACACAGCAAAACTTTCTCAGCCTCAGTAAGTAATCAAGGAACTGCAATTTAAACAAAAATGAGATTGTACTATAATTCCATCAAGCTGAAAAAGAACAAAGTTTGGAGAAAATAAGGAGAGGACATCTAAAAACACCAAATAATGGAAAGAAAGTAGAGCAGCAAGAACAGTTTACAGTGCTAACAGTCCAGGAGACTGGAACTCCTGCTTTTGGAAACCTGTTTAGCATTACCTACTGAGGGTAAACAAGCCCCCTCCTCCCCACCATGACAGGCACACACTTGTACACTAGGGGCCACAAATCACTGGGTTTATGCCACTGTCCGTAATGTCCAGAAATGCCTAGAATTATTATATGAAGGAATAGCCTGTGGTAAGTGCACAAATCTAGAATGAAAATGAACAAAGCAGAGTCACCTACAATAAATGCATGTATCTTACTAAGTTCATTGGCATAAGAAAGTATCAACAACACACAGGTGCTCAGAGTGAGGGCCCCCAATCTGAGTTTCTCAGGGCTGTGTATGGTTGGGGACTGTTGCATCTCTTTGGCAAGTGAAAGAAGCAAAACTTAAGAATACACACATATGGGGGCACCTGGGTGGCTCAGTGGGTTAAGCCTCTGCCTTCAGTTCAGGTCATGGTCTCAGGGTCCTGGGATCAAGCCCCGCATCAGGCTCTCTGCTCAGCGGGGAGCCTGCTTTCCCCTCTCTCTCTCTGCCTGCCTCTCTGCCTACTTGTGATCTCTATCAAATAAATAAATAAAATCTTAAAAAAAAAAAAGAATATACACATATGGTAGCATCTCTATAAAGGTAAAAACCAGGCAAAGCTAACTACGTTTTTAAGAATGTATGTAAAATGTTAAAACTATAAAGAAAAACACAGAAAAAGTCTGAGGACGGAGATGACCTCCAGCGGAGGGACAGGAGATGTCACCAGGAAGGACACAGGTGGGTTCTGGACACTGATCATGTTTTGTTTCTTGAATTCTGTAGTGGCTTCATGAGTGTGCTTTATAATTATTCTACACTCTATAATTATGCATTTTTCATAGTTTGTTATATTTCACAGTAAACAAGTTTAACTTAAAAGATCAACAGATTATGCTGAGTGAAATAAGTCAAGCAGAGAGAGTCAATTATCATATGGTTTCACTTATTTGTGGAGCATAACAAAAAGCATAAAGGACATGGGGAGTTAGAGAGAAGGGGGTTGGGGTAAATTGGAAGGGGAGGTGAATCATGAGAGACTATGGACTCTGAAAAACAATCTGAGGGGTTTGAAGTGGCGGGGGGGAGTGGGAGGTTGGGGTACCAGGTGGTGGGTATTAGAGAGGACATGGATTGCATGGAGCACTGGGTGTGGTGAAAAAATAATGATATTGTTATGCTGAAAATAAATAAATGAAAAAAAATCAATAAATAAAATAGACATGTATATTCACACACAAGGATGTTTGTTGCAGTTTGAAGTGGAAAAACTTGAAACAACCGGAATGTCTGACAGGAATCCTTATGATATTATTAAGTGAAAAAAAGCAAACCCTCTCTCTTTGTTTAAAGATGTGTTTACATTCATGAAGAGAGGTATGAAAGATCACACTCACTGAATGAATACCAAGTAGAAAGAGAGATCATTAACTTTCCTTTAGTCTTTCTATTAATTATTCGAACAGCAACAACCATGGTTATATTATTATCTTATTTGCAGATAATACTGAAAGTTCTAATGTGAGGTTTTTACAAATGTGTGATCCATGCACGTTCAGTGGCCTTCATGATGATCCACATCACTGTTGGCAATTCTAGTTAGGAAGCAAATTGCCATTTTTAAAATGGTAATGAAAATTACCCTTCTTGGTATTTGTATTTAATAAGTATCTAAGTAACTGAAAAAAGAAACTCTCTAACTAAACCTGAAGAACTCAGTGTATTTATTTATTTACTATGGATCTGATAGTATTCTTGGTTACTCAAGATAATTCTAGTGTAGATAGCTTATTGTTATTGTTTAACAAAAACAGTGGAAAACACCAAGAATCTAAATTAATACCAACACCACTGACAAAAAGTAATCGAATTTCTTATTTAAGGGCCAGGGACTATAATCATAAAGTGAGTGGGAAAGTTAGAGAAATGAATTCCCCTAAAACTGGGAGTAATTAAATGTCAGCTGCAATATCGAAGATGCAGGCTTTGGAATTTGATGGACCTGGCTTGAGGCCCAGTTCACATATGTGGAGCCAAATTATTTAATTTCAGTGAGCTTCAGGATCTTCATTCAAAACAGAATAACATCACCTAATTTGCCAGCTAGCTGGATGGTTAAATGAAAGATAGACCTTAGTGACACTGAAACTTTTTCTTTCTGTGCCCGATATTAACAGACAGATGTTTCTTTGGCAAATTCATAAAGATTTAAGAGTATTCTATCTAAAATTAAAAGTATAAGATTCTCAAAAAAAAAAAAGTATAAGATTCTCCAACCTGAAAGGCCAGCTAATGATGGCATATTTAAAATAAGTATTTGATTTCATATTTGAGATTAACAAAAGAACACACTCCCATTCAGCTTCTGAATTACATTGTTAACTGTGCCCTCATAATAACTATTGCCACAGGCTATTAACCTGAGAGAGGGAGGAAAAACTATATTCATATGTAAAATGTTTATAGGAGCAATTCATCCTCAATAATTACTTTGAAACTATGCTGCTAGAGTCCTAAGGAGTCAGGCAGAGACACTGTAGTTGTCTCCACTCATCCACCTTCCAGGAATAAACAGAATAGCTCCACATAGATTTGTCGTCACATTTCAATTGTACTTTAGATTTCTATTTTTTAAAAAAGTTCAAAAGTTTTAAAACTACTAGCCTACTGGTAGATAATTATGCTTTTTATGAGGAAAAGGACAGCAGGGGGAAGAAAGAGGAATGTTGAGACTTTCAAGAGAAGGAATGAACGAAAAAGAAAAAAAACCAATAAACCCTGTTCATTTACTGAATTCTAGAGTTAGCGTGCTGCAAGGCAAATTAACTAGATAAACTGCTAACCTGGAGGGACAGGTACTGGTTGTTTGTGTGTTTTTTTTATCAGCGGATCTTCCTTCTGGTTTCTTTGATCCTTGTTTTAACTAAATCTCTCTGTACTTTTAAATCTACTGGTTTTATAATCTATTCTTTCCCATTATGATTGGGCAGTTGATAAGGTCTGGCAATTTCCAACTGGATTTCTATTCTTTTTGGAAAAAAGGGGAACCCTTCCAATTTCTAATTATCATTCTTCTAATTGTTGTCTTTCTCTTTCCATTTTGTTTATAAAAAACAAGACAACAAAGTCTTAGATCAATTCAGGCCGGATTTCTACTTCTCAGTTAATTAGAAATGAAAAAATAAAGTAGGAGGAAGAAGGAAAGAACCACTGTTTATATGGTGTTTCAGACTATATGAAACACTTTTATGTATTATCTCATTACATTATCCTAACAGTCTGAAACACCTTTATGTATTATCTCATTACATTATCCTAACAGTCTTGGGAAGTAAATGCTATTTATTCTGATTGATAACTAAGAATGGGATTAGTTTCAATCAATCAGCACACATAAGAGCTAATATATAAATCAGATATCTTGATTCTGAGACCAGTACCCTTTATCAACACTGAATCCCCGTCGCCTCTGCTCAATGTCCAGCAAAGTTCTTGGAAGCGTGAGTTTTGTTTTTTAACCAGCAGGTCCCCTTGCAGAGGCCTGGCAGATACAGTTAAGGTAATTACAAATTAACTTGGTTCTATTTTGTCTCTTGGTTATGGGAGAGTATGTAGTGAAGTCAGGGAGGAAGATCAAAGATAGTTTTGACATTAATACTAAAAAATTGTTTCCTATGGCCAAGAAATATTTGTGACTATTTTGGTTCTGACTTTATCATTTGTCAGGTTTTTACTGAAAACTATATTAACTGCTACAAAGGACATAGGGAAAAATAACACGTGGCTTCTGAATGGTAGTTGGTTTTGGTCAAAAGGTAATGAGAAAATAAATTTATGGCTGGGAGAATGCTCTCCTATGGATGTCTGCCTGGAAACCTGATGAACCTGTAAGTCACACCATGAAGGCCTTCTTGTTGAAGCTTTCCAACTGACTCAGGCAAATGAGGGGGATATCCACCCACTCCAGCAAAAACCTTATGATACTGTCATTGTTTCCAAACAGCCTCTCTACTAGAATGTGAACTCTCTGAAAACTGAAACTAGGACATCATCCATCTGTCCACAGTAAGGTGATGTGTTAATGAATAAGGGAAGAAAAAGAAACATGTAAAAGTCTATAGTCAAAATAGAATTTCTTTATCTAATGGACTACAATGCAAATTTGTTTTTACTGAATAGTTTTTCTAAGTACTATTAGGGCAGTAGTCTTGACAATGGTTAGTGTTTGACGTGTGACGTTCGAAGAGAATCTCTTAGGTGGTTTGTGGTTGTCATTCAAACTTCCTGTGATCAATCTGGTGGGTGTGCCAAGCCTTACTGCAATCTCTTGGTTTTTTTCTCTTTGTATGCTTTCATCAATGTCTTGATTTTCCCTATCACTGATAATAAAAACAAATTAGAGGAGCTACAAAATAGCTTTCTTACCTTAAGGATCTTTCATTGAAAGATAAAGGTGATGAATGATTTAGTGGGGTGCCCATTTTCATAAATCTTTGTCTTAATTTCCCCAAAATAACAGTTAAGGTTAAATAACTGGCATTTCCTTTCTGAGTCCCTATTCCCTAGTTATCCCTTTTTGATATATGTGAAATTATGTCCAGAGGTTCCATTTAGAAACTATTTTTCTTCACCTGGATTTATGAAACATTTGTAGCCGTTTTCATAATTCCATGTAAGCACATTTTAGGCAACTGGTTCATTCTTCTTTTTTCCTTTTTAAAAAAATGAGGTAAAATTCATACAGCATAAAATTAATCATTTTAAAGTACACGATTCAGGGAGCATTAATATATTCACAATGTGGAATAACAATCACCTCTATCTAGTTCCCAAACATTTTAAACATTCCCCAAAGCAGGCCCCATACCCATGAGCAGTTGCTCCCATTCTTTCCTACACCCAATTCCTGGCAGCCACCAGTCTGCTTTCTGTCTTCAAGAAAAACAGGCATTTCATATAAATGGAATCATATAATACGTGACCTTTAGTGTCTGGGTTCTCTCTCCTAGCATAATGTTTTCAAGGTTCATTCATATTGTAGCATGTGTCAGCATTTCACTCTTTCAACTCAGTTTATTTTTGTCTTACTAAAAACCTTTTCTGTTTGCCACTTTATTTACTCTCTGGAATACATGCCTTCCTTTACTTCTGATTATATTTCTTTTATTTTTCAGACTGGTGTTATTCATAATTTTTAAAAAAATTTGGGTATAGTCAACACAATGTTACATTAGTTTCAGGTGTAGAACATAGTGATTCAATTTCTCTATACATTATGGGCTATACTCAGCCCATATGTACCACCATCTATCACCATATAAAGCTATTGCAATGTCACTGACTATATTTCCTATGCTGTACCTTCCATCCCCGTGACATATTCATTCCATAACTGGAAGCCTGTACCTCCACTCCCCTTCTCTGATTTTACTTATCTCCCCACCCCCTTTCTCTCTCGCAACCATCAGTTCTTTGTATTTTATAGGACTGATTCTCCTGTTTATTCATTTGTTTTGTTTTTTAGATTCCACATATGAGTGAAATCATATGGTATTTGTCTTGCTCTGATCTATTTCACTTAGCGTAATAGGTTCAACTATGTTGTTGCAAATGGAAAGATTCCATCCTTTAAACAACCTTGAGAAAGAACAAAGCTGGAGGTATCACAGTCCCAGATTTTAAGATACACTACAAAGCTATAATAGTCAAAATAGTATGGTACTGGCACAAAAATAAATATGTGGATTAATAAGAAAGCCTGGAAATAAGCCCTGCTTATACGGTCAATTAATCTGTGACAAAGAAGGCAAGAATATACAATGGGGAAAAGACAGTCTCTTCGATGGATGGTACTGGAAAACTGGAGAGCTACATGAAAAAGAATGAAACTGGATCACTTTCTTATATCATACACAAAAATAATCTCAAAATGGATTGAAGACCTAAACATGAGACCTGAAACTATAAAAAGCCTAGATGAAAAACAGGCAGTAATTTCTTTGACAATGGCCAGAACAACATTTTTCTAGATGTCTCCTGAGGCAAGGGAAACAAAAACAAAAACACTATTGGGACTACCTCAGAATAGAAAGCGTTGGCACAGTGAAAGAAACTACCTATTGAATGGGAGAAGATATTTGCAAATGACATATCCAATAAGGGGCTAATATCCAAAATATATAAAGAACTTATACAACTCAATACCAAAAAAACCCAAACATTCCAATTAAAAAATGGACAGAAGACCTAAATAGACATTTTTCAAAAAAACACATACAGATGGCTAACAGATATGTGAAAAGATGCTCAATGTCATAAGTCATCAGGGAAATGCAAATCAAAACTACAATGAGAAATCACCTTTTATCTGTCAGCATGGCTAAAATGAAGAAGATAAGAAATAACATGTGTTGGTAAGGATGTGGAGATAAAGGAACCCTTGTGCACTGTTGGTGGGATATAAATTAGTGTAGCCACTGTGGAAAACAATATGGAGATTCCTCACAAAATTAAAAATGTATCAATAATTCCACTACTGGGTATTTACTTAAAGGAATTATGAACAGTATTTAAAAAAATATTTTATTTTTATTGTTTATTGCAGCATTATTTACAATAGCCAAGATATCTAAGCAACCCAGGTGTCCACTGATAGATGAATAGATAAGGAAGATGTGGTTTATATATACACATACAATGGAATATTACATAGGCTTGTGATTATACTTCTGTGTTTGCACAGAGGCAGTATTTTGGAGCTGGTATCCAATACCTTGGTTTTTTTCTGGCAAAGTTCTAACCTCAATCAGATTTTACAGGAGAGCTTTGGAGAACAAACTATAGATTAGATTTTGTCCAAACCTGAACAGGAATTGGGCTTTCATAAGTCACTCATTGACTAATGGCCACCTCAACTAAACTAAGGGGGACTCAAATTCTCAGATACTTCCAGCTGTGTCACAAGCAGACAAAACAGTATCTATGGTGAGGGCAGTCTTTTGAAGACAGACAGATGTGGGCCCACAGAGGCAAAAGTACAAAGAAGCTGGGGATGGGGGTGGGTACAAAAGAAATGACATAAGGGCTTAAAAGGGGATCTGGTCCAATATCAGTAGTTGTTTGCTACAGAAATTATCTATTAATTCTGATTAAGTGATTCTCAATCATTAAACAAATGATTCATTTAGTGATTCTGAAACATTTTCATTTTTAAAGAATTAGTCTTTGGGGCACCTGGGTGGCTCAGTGGGTTAAGCCGCTGCCTTCGGCTCAGGTCATGATCTCAGGGTCCTGGGATCGAGTCCCACATCGGGCTCTCTGCTCAGCAGGGAGCCTGCTTCCCTCTCTCTCTCTGCCTGCCTCTCTACCTACCTGTGATCTCTCTCTGTCAAATAAATAAATAAAATCTTAAAAAAAAAAAAAAGAATTAGTCTTTAATTATTTTAAAGAATTATTCTTTAGAGTTGTTCAAAGGGAAAAAGTATTTTTGTCTACAAAGTTAAAAATAAAAGCATCCCTGAAAGGGAAAGTAATAACCTCAAACCTAAAGAGGCCTGAAGGTTATTTGGTCTAGTCATTTCATTTCCAGATGCATCAGAGGCCAGAGTTACTGGTATTGGTAGCACAGACAGGAATACAGTCTAGGTCTCCTGATTTCAAGTTAAGGCTCTTTCCACTCTGCAGAATGTGCATTTGGGTGCGCTCAAATGAGAGAACACCACAGCAACAAAATAAGGGGGTGCGGGCAGCACAGATATATAAGAAATTTTCTATAATGTCAGGAAAGAAATACATCAGAACCAACAACAATACATACACAATATTAACTAAGAAAGGTTGAAGAAGAAGGGGGGGTTACAATCTTGAAAAGATTTGCTTTACTGTTTTATTCTTGTTTATGCTTCCCTGTACAATTGTTAAATAGAGAACAAAAATAATCCCACTTTAAAGGACAACAGAAAGATTTAATTTTGAATTAAAATACTCATGTCAAGAAACAATGGCAGAGAGAAAGCAATAAAATCTATAGGGAAAACACAAAACATACTTCTAAACTGATTAAGGACTTAAATTAATACCATGATGCTTGTCTGGGGGAGCTTCCTTTTGCTTCTTTGAGCATTATAGGTTTTAAGACTTAGTACATTCTCTTTTACTGACATTTTATTCACCTTCCAGAAACTTAAGTGAATGCCAGGAACAATTTTATTTTTCAAAATCATGAAATTATTATTAAGAACATCCCTTAAAAGGAGGGTTTCCAACCACAGCAATTAATAAGAGTTTCTGGACCTCAAACCCCAAGGGAACTATGTGACTGTTTAAAAGGGTGGCCTTTTTGAAGAAGGAAAATCAAAGGAAGGAAATTACTATGCAAGTTTCTTACCCAAGGAGAGCTCTCACTACCACATATTTCCTGTTAAAGGAGCATCTGAAATGGTTCCTCAATAATAACCCTAACCCAACCCAGTCAATTTGCATTGAATAATTTCTAATGATTCCCTTCAATTGCACTTCTGTGCACTCTGGGTCACACCCAGCTGAAGCAAAGGCAAAGGTCTACACAGGATACTGAACTCCATAGTGTCATATCACACTGGAGCTTGACTATAGCCCACTGTGTGACCCTGGGCCAATCATCCTTACCTCTAAGATGGAGGTGAGAACAGAGTCTTCTCCCAATGCATGGAAAACTTTTTTCTGTGAAATATTAAGTAATGGACATTCACACTCTTCCCGTACTTGATAAAGTGTTTTCACAGCACAACCCCATGCATGTCTCCTTAAATGTTGTGAGGAAACCAAAGGTCTATGTCCAGAGGTTGAAAGAGACTGTGGCCTTCATCTGCACTGGATACAAGGCTTGGGACCAAACGGTTTCCATTCTTCCTGATAAAATTGAGCTCTAATCATTACCATTTATTATGTATAAAAATATACATTCAAATCCTGTGGAAGAAAATTCTAAGATAAACCCAAGGAAACAACTACTGTCCATTTCAAAAATATTTATTATTTATTATAATATTATCTGAGTGTGTCAGATGCTAGGAAATAAAATGGTGAATAAGAAACAGCACCTACCCTCACAGAGCCTAACAATGGGCAGACCAGTCTGAAATACTGGCCACCAGGTGTTCTAATCAATGTCAACTTTTATTGATTGTCTACACCATGCAAAGGAATGTGACGATGACCAAGACAAGGTCTGATGTCTTGGTGTGACTCAGAGTCAGGCACATGGTGCAGGCCAGCTTGGGAAAGCCATTCCAAGATTCCCCATGAAAGCCTTGATGTTTGTACCTTATTACTAAAAAAATGGACCCATTCAAAATTATGTCTATGATGGCATTCTTATTTACATTAAAGTATACCTTTCTATACAGGTCAGCAGGAATACCAAGAGTCCTGGGCATGGGCATTGAAGTGAGTAGCACTATGACCACTGGGTGCCCAGGAGGAGGGGAGGGGGTGACCCAGCAGGAACTGCTGCAGGGAGATAAAAGAAGCAGTACTGGGCATAGGTGTCAGGATTCTTATTGGAGAAGCATCTTAAGACTGGCCTGTGAGAGAAAGGTTAGGCTCAAATAAGGCCCAGGAGAAAAAGCAAAGTGTTCTAGGTCTAGGGCATGGTAGGACTAAAGGGCACAAGTGCAGCAGGCTGGGGACTAGCATTGGGGCTTGTAAAGGACTTTTGAATCCTGACTACGAGGTTAGTGTCTGAACAGAATGACTAACCTTGGCTTCTAGTATAAAAATTATCAGTACTTAATCTGTTACCTTTAAAACAAAAGTTGTTAAACAATAACTATTAATTGGATCGTTCTCTGAAATGCACCACCCCACACACAAAGTGCCCACCCCTCACTCTATCTGGAAAGCTGACCAGACAGCGGCTGCTCTCCTTATCTTTAGTCTGGCTCAAAAAGAAGATAATGGAGACAGTCTTCCCTCCCTTCCTCATTCTAGTCCTTAGCCCCAGGCTTTTCCTATTCTCTTCAGGGTTCCTAAAACTTGACCTGCTCTCCAACCACCCCATCCCTGCAAGGTGGCTACTTATCAGTCCACAGCCTTCTGTATTAGGCACTTGACAGTCAGTGCCGGCTTAGGTCACCCCTGGCTTTCCTGCTGGTTCATGATCTCTTGGAGGGAAGTCTATTTTTATACTTCTGGTGGAGCTGTCTGTAGGTAGCAGAAATTAAGATTAGTTCCTAACTGGTTCTTTGTTCTCCTCTCAATTGCTACAGAAGTTTCCAAATCTGTAGCCCTGCCCCAGCCTCTCCTTCTATAATAAATCCATTATAGGTACAACAGCAGGATAATCTTAACTCCATTTTTGTTTTTATTATCTCTTCTTTTCTTCTCTCAAAATCTCACAGTGGCCCTAATTTTCTCTTAGACTGATGTGGAATCCCTAAGAATAGTTAGTCTTTATCTTGTTGACTCTATACCTCAGTATATTCTGGTTTAGGATAAATCCCAAAAATCTAGCACAGAGTTCAGTACTACAGCCACTAGTCAGGGGTATAGCACCAAGAAGCACTAAATCCTTATAGAATGAACTATAGAAGCACTAAATCATTATAAAATAAATAAGTGAATTATCTTTTCAATAAACCCTCTCATTTCCTCTTCTGCATACATCTCTCCTGATCCTAGGTGTATGTCTTCACAGATAACATCTTACCAATCTGAAGACATTTTTTCCTTCTGACAGGTCAGGACGTTTATAGCATTTGTTCTCACTAACTTCTTTTATGAAATCTGAGATCATCCCGTTAGGATCTAGTCACTTAAAACATTCATGTCAACTTCTTCCTTGTCATTCTGGTACTCAGGTAGAGCCTCCTGTACATAGTGAATACTGACTAAATACTCTTCAATAAAACCTTTTCTTAAAGGGCGAGTCAACAGGTCTTGCTGTTGCCCCTCGGAACAATGTGTTACTTAAACTGTAACCCCTGGAGGATTTTACTAGTTACCAAGCACATTTAGATATGGCCTTAAGAAATACATAAACTGACAACAGGTCTTTGGGGAGAAGGACGATAAAGGACCGTGAAGCTGGGCAGCTGGGGATGCCCAGCTCGCTCAGGGCAGAACGCTGCCCCTTCACAGAAGCCAGGCAGCTGGGGATACCCAGCCGGCCCAGGGCGGAACACCACCTGCTTCAGGGAAGCTGAGCACCCAGGAACGCCCAGTCAGCTCAGGGTGGAACGAAAAAAACCGCCTGCTTCCCTTATCCGTTGTCGCTCCTTTCTCATCCCAGAAGTGCCCATTGTTAGGTGAGTCCTTTGAATGTGCTTGGTTAACTATAAACTTTATCCTCCTCCTTGCTTGTCTGCAAGACGGGATTAACGTGTGACCTTCATCAATTCTTCGTTGGCTATTGTTTTCTATCTAATAAAAGTGAGACTGTGGAGTTGCTGGTGGCAGCAGTCCTTTTCCACTGTTGTCCCCGGCTCCCAATCTTTTGCAGCTGACTTGTTTGTGCCTAATTCTTCTCTCCTGCCGACTGGAAGTGGCAAGTGGCGCCTGAACAGACCAGACCCGATCTGATCAGAAATAAAACAGGAGAAGAAGCCCCAACGTGAGTTTTGCACGGCCGTGCCTTTTTCCTTCTGGTGAGTTGTGGGCAATTATCGCAGGGTATGGGTAATCTAGAGAGCACAAATGATTATCGCCCTTAGTGTGTTTATTGTGTGTTTATTGAGAAGGCTCCTGGCGGGAGGAGCAAAAGTCAGCGAGGGTCAACTTATGGAGCTTTTAAAGGTAATTAAAGAACATTGCTCCTGGTTCCCTATATTAGGGACTTTAGATTTACAAACATGGGAAAAAGTAGGTCACGAGTTAAAACTTTCTTATATGAAAGGAAAGCAAATTCCAGTCACTATATGGCCTACTTGGATCCTCATTCGCTCTGTTTTGGAGCCTTTACAAAGCGATAATGAATGTTCAGGAGAAACTAAAAAAAGAGGAACCTGAACATGCCATCCAGGAGGAGAAAGAAACTATTAAGGCCACCAGAAAGGAATATAGAAAGGAGGAAACTCCTCCTCCTCCAGTAACAGAACAAAAGGTGCCCATGTCACAGTTGCCATCAGCTCCGCTGTTCTATAAGAAGGCACCATTTAATGAAAAAAATGAAAAGTACATGTTATTGGCTGTACAGAAAGGCCTCCTTGAAGCACAGCGAGCGGGAGACCTAGATGCTTTGCATTTTAACTTCCCGGTTATTATTACAGAACATGTTGCTCCAGGACATGATCCTAACAATCCTAATGGTGTCTATGAGGCAAGCATGAGCAATTTCCCTTCAAATTGTTGAAGGAACTAAACAGGCAGTACAAAACTATGGAGCTAATTCTCCATTTACAACGGGAATTATTCAAGGCATCGCAGAAGGCAATCGACTTATTCTGACGGATTGGTCATTGCTAGCAAGAACAGTTCTATCTCCCAAGTGAGTTCTTGCAATTCAAAACATGGTGGCAATATCAAGCAGAAATAGCAGCTGCCCATAATAGAGCTCATAACATTCCTATTTTCATGGAACAGCTCATGGGTCTTGGACCATGGGCCTGGGTTCAAGACCAGGGACTTGATGAGTGATCAAGCTGTTGAGCACCTCTGGCGTTGCTGTTTGAGAGCATGGGAGAGAATAGAATCTCAGGAGATAAGTGCTCTTCTTTTCAAAAGGTGGTACAGGGTCCAAGAGAGCCCTATACTGATTTTATTGCAAGATTACAACAGGTTGTCAGAAGACAGATAAATAATACTGAGGCTGTGGATACCATTATGCAATTGTTGGCTTATGAGAATGCTAATTCTGATTTTAAGAAGTTGCTAGCATCCTTTAAGGCAAGGGAACATTGACAGATTATATTAAGCTATGTCAAGGAGTAGGAACAGAGACCTATAAGGCTGATTTGTTAGCTCAAGCAATGGCTGCTCTGACCACAAAAAAATTTAAAGGACAGTGTTTCAACTGTGGGCAAGCAGGGCACAAATATTAATCTTACTTTTGGATATCAAAATAGACCAATATGTATCAGCAGTCATTCCAGTTGCCTTGTCCCTGGTAATCAGAGATGGTTGGTGGACCTTCCTACTAACAATTATTTGGCTAAAGCTCAATTACATTTATTGTCCATTAAAGGATTCCAAGCCTACAAATATTGGGGTCCTAGCTATAATGCAGCACCCCCTATTCCCAAATGCAAACCAACACAAATGTGGTCTGATGAGGGAATTCGCCCTTTATGGAAGGATTGTAGAGCAGCTCACCCCAGTATTGTTATTAATGATTCCTATGGAATTGTATGGGACTGGTCCCCTAAGGGGATGGCAGTCACAAATTGCACTGGGGAACCTTGCTCCCCTCATCGAAAGTTAAAATGGCAAGTTTTTGATGATCCCATTTTACTGCAAACCTTAAGCTTCTGGAGATGCCCCTCTGGTGTGGCTTGGGCAAGGACTTTCTATGCCATCTCCTTTTGTTGATTATCATAAAAGACAAAAGAATTTATGGAAGGTTACTACTGCTTTAAGTCACGTAAGAGTTTGGAATGGCTCTTACATTCATCAGTCTAATAATTAATGCATTTTCTTTTTTCCTTATGGATGAAGAATGGGTAAGAGCTTGTGTTAGAGATCTCTATGTTTTTGTTATTGGCAAAATGACTTTTATTTATGGTAATAGAGAAATAGACTGTCTAAACTGTAAGATGTTCACCTGTGTAGATAAGAATGTTTATAAAGACACTTCTATCATTCTTACTGCTAGAAGAAGAATAGGCATTTGGCTACCGGTGAAACACCACCGTGTTTGGGAAAGTTCTCCAGATGTACATAAACTTTTATCAGTATTGAAGAACTAGGTTCAACAGAACAAAGATTTGTTGGCTTACTTATAACAGCTATTCTAGGAATTATAGCCATTACTGCTACAGCTACCACTGCAGGAATGACCTTGCATCAAACTGTACAAACTACACAATTTGTACAGAAGTGGCACGAGAATCCTAGCAAGGCCTGGAATCAGCAAACGTTCATAGATCAAAAACTAGATGAACGTGTCTCTGATTTAGAAACAGCCATGATATATATAGGAAATGATCTTCAGAATATAAAGCTTAGACTTCATATTTTATGTGATTGGAATGTTTCTTCTTTCTGTGTTACTCCCCATGCCTATAATGAATCAGAAGTATCTTGGAGCAAAATTCGCCCACATATTATATTACTAACCATTACGGTGATAATCTAACCTTAGATATTAAACAACTTCAAGATACGATTCTACATTCATCACTACAATCAGTTCCAGGAGTGAGTTTTAATCAAAGAATTAACGATATTCTGTCTGATTTAAACCCTTCTACATGGATCACACAAACTGGTCACCGTGTTATAAGTGGATTGATGATTCTTAATGCTATAATCTTTTTATGATTAGTCCTCAGAAGCACGTGAAAATCCCTCCAACGACTGAAAAATAAAGAAGCTGCAAAATCAACTTTTCTACTACTTCACAAACAAAAGGGGGTAGATGCTGCTGCTCCTCGGAACAATTTGTTACTTGAACTGTAACCCCTGGAGGATTTTACTAGTTACCAAGCACATTTAGATATGGCCTTAAGAAATACATAAACTGACAACAGGTCTTTGGGGAGAAGGACGATAAAGGACCGTGAAGCTGGGCAGCTGGGGATGCCCAGCTCGCTCAGGGCAGAACGCTGCCCCTTCACAGAAGCCAGGCAGCTGGGGATACCCGGCCTGCCCAGGGCGGAACACCACCTGCTTCAGGGAAGCCGAGCACCCAGGAACGCCCAGTCAGCTCAGGGTGGAACGAAAAAACCGCCTGCTTCCCTTATCCGTAGTCACTCCTTTCTCATCCCAGAAGTGCCCATTGTTAGTTAGGTGAGTCCTTTGAATGTGCTTGGTTAACTATAAACTTTATCCTCCTCCTTGCTTGTCTGCAAGACGGGATTAACGTGTGACCTTCATCAATTCTTCGTTGGCTATTGTTTTCTATCTAATAAAAGTGAGACTGTGGAGTTGCTGGTGGCAGCAGTCCTTTTCCACTGTTGTCCCCGGCTCCCAATCTTTTGCAGCTGACTTGTTTGTGCCTAATTCTTCTCTCGACGCTGACTGGAAGTGGCAGGTCTAAATCAAATAGTACCTACAAATTAGTCATTTTAGACACAGATCAGTGGGTTTTAACAAGTTGGGACATAAATACAAGCAGGATTCTGAACTGAAAGAATTTCCCCTCCCCCACAAAAAATTTGGCTAGCTATATTTCCATTTCTGTAGGGTTAACACATATTTTAGGAACCCTTTTCTCCTTCAGTATTGCCCTATCATATAAAAATAAAAATGTGAAATAATAAAGGATAAAGTGCATACATAGAATTACGACATCAAAGTCATGTGACTTTTCCGCTCGTTTGACCCACTAAATTGCTGCACAGGTCACATGGGAAGACAAAGGTCAGGGGACATGTCTTAGGAAGAGAGAGTCACTGGACAAATAATAGCAGGGAGTGCTCTAGAGAAGAAAGCATGGGCAGAGCTCCACATTCTGTTTAATGAGCATGCCTCAGCAGTGGTGGTTTTTTTTTTGTGTTTTTTTTTTTTAAACGGTCTTTTTTTTCTTTAAATCCAGGCTATTTTTCCGAGTCTTTTTGCTTTAAGCAGTCAATTTGGACATCCAACTCCAAAAATATATCAGAGAAATAGAAAAGATATGATTGTTTTTCTGCAAGGCTTCCCAAATGAGGCAGGTGGACAGAGCAGCCCATACACCAGTCCAACAGCATGCCTGACTCAATAGCTCTGAGGTCATCGGTCCACTTCATAGACCTTGTAGGGAGTAGTAATTTTCCATCATGAGAAGCGTGGATCAGATGAAATCTGGTAGCCAAGATCTAAAAGACTTCATGACTTAGCCCAAACACAACTATTTTCCAACGGGCAAAAAATTACTTTCTGTATTAGATACTAGAAGTATATAGTTATAATTAATCATTTTAGCTTGAATTTTTGGAAGTAAACATTTTGTTAAGGTTTATGAGAAGTATATTTTGTTAGAGTTTATGGGAGTTGCCATGAAACAATAATTTGGGGGAAAATAAGAGACAATTTGTTTTTACTGGGCCATGGATGGATGACTGACAATGGATGATATCACTAATAGGCAATTATAACATCCAGCATTCCTAAATGATTTAATAATTTGTTTTGAAGAGATATAGTTTCCAAAGGAACAAAGAGACAATCTAAACATTTATTTGGATAGCTGTGTGCCAAAATAAAATTTATATATAAGTAAAGAAATTAATCCCAACCTAAAAAAAAAAATCAAGTATTTAGTCACAACCCTAAAAATGGTATGGATTCCAGAAAGTTTGTTTGTAAATATTTGCAATACTCAGTACATTTCCTGTGGAAAAAACATTTCCTGTGGGGAATGTTGTGGATACTAGTAGGGCTCCCCTTGTAACCCACAAAAAAAATGGATTAAATCATAGGAACACATAAGCATAATGGTAAAAGAACATCAACTTTACGGAGCCAAAGACTTGGGATTGCAGTGGCTCTGTCATTTACCAGTAGAACTGCCAGTAGAAGTTATGTGCTACAGTCTCTAGCAAGAAGTAAGCCTCCCAGAGCAGCTGCTGTCTAGCCCAGAGCACACCAGGAAAGCAGGCAGCTAGAGAAGCTCTGCTGCCCCTTAGGAAGGATTTCCTGTGATGGAGAGCCCACTTACATTCTGTTGTGTTCAGGTGAGAGGCTTATGTGTAGAATTCATGTCAAGGAAGATTACTTCCCAATGGCCCTGATAGAATTAATGCTTTCAGGTCAAGATGTTGGGGCAGTGAAACCATTTGCTGTTAACTACATAGTCTTTTCAGATGCTTGTAATTCTTTTTAAAAAAAAAAATTTTTTTTTAAAGATTTTATTTATTTATTTGACAGAGAAAGAGGGAGAGATCACAAGCAGGGAGAGTGGCAAAGGGAGAGGGAGAAGCAGCTCCCCGCTGAGCAGGGAGCTTAATGAGGGGCTCTGAGCTGAGAGCAGTTGCTTAACCAACAGAGCCACCCAGGTGCACCCAGATGCTTGTAATTCTAAAACTTAGGACTAAAATGAGGTTCAACCTTAATAAAGATAAGTTTCATGTGAAACTTAAGCTTTTCACACATGCAGATATGCTTTCTAAATATCTGGGTAAATCTCTACCCCCAATATATAAGGCAATTAATTGTATTATAATACAGTCATCCTTTTATAAACAAAAGGAACATTTATCATAAGACAAATCTGCATGGATCAATAAAATGTTCTTATATCTACCTACCCAGGGCTTATAGGGGATCTTTCTATGAAATACATGTTTTTCAGGAAAATAAGCTCTTGGGCAGAGCCATCACTCACCTGCATAGTACCATATGAAAGCCCGATGAGACATGGAGTTGTGGTCTCTGGAAATGCTGACTGCCTATATAGGTCAGTCAGGACAATACTCTAAATGCTCACAGTTCAGAATGACCATGCTTGGAAACGTTCATTATGCAAACCACTGGAGGATGCTATCAATAACTGCTTCAAAATTAGAACATTAGATATTCATAATGGGTTTTTTTCTCTCTCAGATACTAGTATAAGTGCAGATGTTACTATAATCAAGTAAAAAATTAACACCAAGAGAGTTAAAATAACACACTATTCAAGGAAGGAGAGATTACAGTAAGATAGAGAAAATCTCAAATATACTGTTTACACTAATTCTCTATATTACTGGATAGTTTGATTAAAAGTGTTTCTTCTGGGCACCTGGGTGGCTCAGTTGGTTGAGCGACTGCCTTAGGCTCAAGTCATGATCCCGGACTTCCAGGATCGAGTCCTGCATCGGGCGCCCAGCTCCTTGGGGGGTCGGCTTCTCCCTCTGACCTTCTCCTCTCTCATGCTCTCTCTCACTCATTCTCTCTCAAATAAATAATAAAACCTCACTCTTTAAAAAAAAAATAAAAATGTTTCTTCTTTCCCTAATTTATAGATTTAGGATGATTATTGGAGATGTAATAGCCATAGTTTGAACGAGATCTACACACAATTCTACCTTGCCTATCCAAAACCACATTTTAAGGTGGAGTGCCATGAAACTTGACAGAGAACAAAACTTTCCTACTATGGAAAGCAAAAAGATGTGACAACTTAAGAATTTTGTTGAAAGCTTATAAAATGTCTTTACACTAAGTTATATTGTCATTTATATAAACTGACTCATGCAAAGCTATCTTATTTTTTAACTGGAAAACATACAGAAAAAAAAATCTTAGAATTAAAACACACATACATAACATTTTTTATCATATTAATTTTTCATAAAATTTGGAATCACTAAACCTAATTTTTTAATAAAATTAGGAATCTTGTTTTGTTATCAGTTGTAATTTTTTCCCTAGAAGTACTTTATAGACTTGACTTAGCTCTGGCCTAGTTTTATAGGCAAACTCTAGGATCCTAGTTTATTGTCTTTAAAATAAGAGGTAAGAGGAGCTTGGGTGGCTCAGTGGATTAAGCATATGACTCTTGATTTTGGCTGAGGTCATGATGTCAGGGTTGTAAGATTGAGCCCCACCTCTTGCTCCATGCTCAGCAGGGAATCTGCTGGAGATTCTCTCTCTTTGCCTCACCTCCCCCCACTTAATGCTCTTTTCCCCCCTCTCTCAAATGAAAAAGTAAATCTTTTTTTTTTTTTTTAAGATTTTATTTTTATTTGGCAGACAGAGATTTCAAGTAGGTGGAGAGGCGGGCAGAGAGAGAGAGAGAAGAGGAAGCAGACTTCCCTACTGAGCAGAGAGCCCGATGCGGGGGTTAAGCCCAAGACCCTGGGATCATGACCTAAGCTGAAGGTAGAGGCTTTAACCCACTGAGCCACCCAGGTGCCCCTAAAAAAGTAAATCTTAAAAAAAGAGAGAGAGAGAGATAAAACACTAATAAAAGAACCAGCCACTGCAGCAAACTAGATGCTATTACAGAGTGGTCTCACCTTCCTCTGGTGGCCTTCTGTAGAACCTTCATTCCCATCAGGCTGCAGGACTTTCCTTCCAACTGTTGGTCCTTCAAGATGGTGACCTCAGAGTGCACTTCACTAAACATTCCATAGGCATCTTGCACGAGAAGGCAGCCTCTACAAAAAAGTATTAACATATTTTTAGAAGACAGTTTTTGAGTCATTACAGAGGGCAGGATTTCCTTCTCCCTCACTAGAAATCCATCGTAATCATCTTCCTGAATGGGTAAATCAGAGTAAAGGAAGTTGAACTCAAATATGCACTTTTAGATTTGTACTTACAGGTGTTTGGATCACTATCCACAAGATAACAGAAGGAAATGGAACTCTCTTTTAGCATAAAACGAAAGCCTAAGCCAAATGTGGTTTAAAACCACACAAAGAAGATCATCCTTTTAAATAAAATATATTACCACTGCCCAAAAGATTATCCTCTCTCCCCATTTTTATCCTGTTATAACAGGAAACATTTCTATTTCATATGGATGCTCAATACTGATAAAAGCTTCAGTGGAACACTATGAGAACAATAATAAGGGGCTTTCTCTGAGAAGGTACATATTTACAGACATGCATACCCCACAGGATAAAAACCAGCTTCCCTGCTGGCAGCAACACAGACATGACAGATATCCAGTGACATGATAGCATTCCCCCAACCTTTAAGTTCAAAGGGTAGTACATATTAAAACCTATTTAAGACTGAATTTCCAATCCTCTCATTTCATAATTCAGGTAAATGAAGTCTTATTTATTATGAAATGACACATTCTCAGAAAATATTTACTGAAACCTGTAGTAACTAACACCACTAAATAGACTGTGAGGAACAAAACCATTTTATTTTATTATTATTATTATTATTAATTTATTTTTTATTTAATTTCGGCATAACAGTATTCATTATTTTTTCACCACACCCAGTGCTCCATGCAATCCGTGCCCTCTATAATACCCACTATTTTAAAGATAAGGGTGTAGTGGCGCCTGGGTGGCTCACTGGGTTAGACTCTGCCTTCAGCTGGGGTGATGATCTCAAAGTCCTGGGATCGAGCTCCACATCAGGCTCTCTGCTCTGTGGGGAGCCTGCTTGCCCCCTTCTCTCTCTCTGCCTGCCTCTCTGCCTACTTGTGATCTCTGCCTATCAATAAATAAAAATCTAAAAAAAAAGATAAGGGTGTATAGTAAAGTACATGCTGGGAAAGAAGAAATAACAAATGATGAACAAAGGAATGCTAAATCAGAAGCAATGAACTTTCTTTTCTTTTCTTTTTCTTTTTTTTAAAAGATTTTATTTACTTATTTGTCAGAGAGTGCATGCACAGCAGGGGGAGCGGTAGGCAGAGGGAGAAGCAGACTCTCTGCTGAGTGAAGAGCCTGATGTGGTACTCTGTTCAAGGACCCTGAGAGATCATGACCTGAGCAGAAGGCAGATGCTTAACTGACTGAGCCACCTAGGTGTCCAGGAAACAATGAACTTTAAATAATGCTTAGAACTGGACTTCCTAATTAATTCTCCCAAGTTCATAGGGCCCTCCCTGATTTACAACAGAGGCAAAGGTAAACCTTGTCTGAAGGAAATCACCTTTAATTTAATCATTAGTTGTCATGGAGTAAAATCAAATAAACATGTGCCTGAATAAAAATCTCTAGTACAGGGGACCCTGGGTGGCTTAGTTGGTTAAGTGTATGCTTTCAACTCAGGTCGTGATACCAAGGTCCTGGGATTGCGCCCCATGTTGGACTCCCTACTCACAGGAAGTCTGCTTGTCCCTCTCCCACTGTCTCTCCTCACTGGTCATGTTCTCTCTCTCTCAAATAATTAAATAAAATCTTCAAAAAAAATCACTAGTATAAGAAAACAATTTACTATGTAGGAAGAGTAAAAAACAAAACAAAACAAAACAATAGACCTCCCTAGGATTTGACATATTAGAATTAAAAGATATGAAATATGGAATAATTATTTTAAAAAGGTAAAATCACAAAGATATAAATATAAAACAAAAAGATATACAACATTACTTGGGAGATTTGAAGAATGAAATAGAACTTTCAAAAAGGAAACACTACATTTTTTGAAATAAAGAAGTTATTAAATAGGTGTAAACAAATGGTTACATGCACCTGAAGAGTGTGTATCTGTGAACTGGGTTATAAATTTGAATAAATTACCTAGAATGCATGTTGAGAGCTGAGATAAAAAACATGAGAGGAAAGAGAAGTACAGAGGATAGAATGAGAAAGTGTAACATTTGTCTAATAGGAATTTCAGAAGAACAAAATAGAGGAAGGAGAAGCAACAATTCTCACATTTAGGAACTGCAAATTTTCTCCCCAAATGATGAAAGAAATGAATCCAAATATACAGGAATAGAAACAAGTACCAAGCAGGACGACTAAAAGGAAAGCCTTCCTAAGACACATACTGTAATAAAACTAGAGAATGTCAAACACAATGAGAAGATTCTAAAAGCAAGAATGGTGAAAAGACCATCTGTAGAATAAAAATTTGATTTACATCAGCCTCCTAAAAAGAAATGAATGAAGCCAGACAATAGAGAAATATTTTCAGAATTCTGGAAGCCATTTCAAAACTATGTACCAGCAAAACAATATTTCATGAATGATGGTAAAATATAGGCATTTTTTAGATAAAGAAACATGATGCACATTTTCCACCTACAGAGCCTGAAATATTTACTACTTATTAATGCATAATTTCTAAATTATGCATTTTAGGAAGAAGGAAAATATACTGGGAAAAAGGTCTAAGATAAAAGGACTACTGAACATCAATATAAACAAATCAAAACAGACACAGGATAAAATAACACCACCACCAATAATATCAATTAATGAAGGGGTTGCTGAAAAACTGGAAATGGAGAGCAAGTAGGTCAATGGGGGTGATGAAGTTCAAATAGTCCCAAGTGCTTATATCACTTAGAGTTGGATGAAGATTTAAAACTAGACTTCACTGAGTATTTACATCTGGTAAAATTTCAAGGATAACCACCAAAAGAATAGAAATAGGGTGTATAACTTCCAAATAACTAGATGTAGAAAAAAAAAATGGAATGAGAAATATGGGCAAAAACAAAAAACTCCAAGAAAAAGCACAAGAAAGGGGCAGAGAGATGTAAGGTAATAAGTTTGATGGTAGACACAAATCTATGTACATTTGAAATGGAATAAAAATGATTTTTTTTTAAAAAAGATTTTTAAAAAATTTATTTTACAGAGAGAGATCACAAGTAGTCAGAGAGGCAGGCAGAGGAGAGAGAGAGGAGGAAGCAGGCTCCCTGCTGAGGAGAGCCCGATGCGGAACTCGATCCCAGGACCCTGAGATCATGACCTGAGCCAAAGGCAGCGGCTTAACCCACTGAGCCACCCAGGCGTCCGGAATAAAAATGATTTAAACTTGACAATTAATAGGCAGAGTTTGTCATGTTCAGTTTGAAGGAAGAAAAAGAAAAAAATGAAGTTGACAGGAAACTTTCTAAAACAAAGGTTCAAAGGGCGAAAAAAATGTTTTGGGCAAATATTAATCAAAAGAAGGCTGAGAAGTGGTTTTGAGACTATAGTAAATAGATTCTAGGAGAGAAAGGATTATTAAGGGTAAAGAGGTCACTAATATTGATTTTTTAAAAGCTTAATTTATCAGAAAGATATATAATTCTAAAACTGTATGCTCTCAGCCTTGAAATACATGAAGTATAAACTGACAAAACTACAGACAGAAGAGAACAAATCCAACATTATTGTGGGGGATTTCAACCCATCCCTGCCAAGTTGTTAAGTCAATCTAAGGAAAAAAATTAGTAAGGATTTGAAAAACTTGCACATACCTAATAAGTTTGATTTGTTGGCGAGGCAATTAGAAAAACTGCCCACAATTAGAGAATGTGCATTCTCTAGTACACATAGGACATTTATAAAATCTGACCAGACACTGGGCCTTAAGGCAGGACTGAATGAATTTCAAAGAATCAGTATTGTATGGGACACACTGTATATCTACAACATAATTAAATGAGAAACCTAACAAAAAATGTATACTTTGGAAAATCCTCCATTTAAAAATTTTACAACATCCTTTTCAACTCATGGGTCAAATATGAAATCATAGCAGAAGAGAGACAGAATTTTGAACTAGTTGATAAAAATACCACATGCCAAAATTTATGGATTACAATGATACCTTAGGGAACTTGTAGTCTTGAATATAATAAAACATGATCACTTTTTCTTTTTTATATAGATCTTTAAATTAGTTTTTTATGTACTTATCATAAATTCTACACCTCAGCCAATTACTAAAATATTCCTTCAGGGTGCTGAACCTCACATGCACTGTGCCTTGAAGAGGCTCTCCTGGAGCCTTTGCTTCACTCAGTCTGGACTGGTTAGCACAGTAGTCATCCTAGGATATCTTATCAGAAAATCTGAGGGATTTACTTTGCTGCTTTAGTATGTTGGATCTCCTATTTTTCATATCCTATATATTCCTTTCTTAATTGACTTCAAGTTAGTAGCTCATATCTTCTAGCTCCCTAAACAGGGGGAATTAAAAGCTAAAATCTTTGAACCCATTCATGAAATTGTCAATAATCTACCCTCAAAGTTTATGGGCAGTTTGGCTGGGTATAGATTTCTAGATTGGAAATAATTTTTCTATTCCAAATCCAATACTGTTTTTTGTCTTCCTCCTTTCTCTCCAGGAGCTGAGCTTTGTTCTAGTTCCCAGGGCACTGACATTGCATGGTGATATTCCTTGGTACAGATCTGTTTCTATGCACTGGGTGAGTAATATCCTTGGTGGGTCCTTTCACAGTGGAATCATGTCTACTCTGTCATTTAATTGATACTTCCTCTCCTTCTTTTTTTCTCTTCTTTCATTCTGGTTATTGGACATACTAGACCAGTTCTTTAAGTTTACTAACTTTTCTCTCCTATTTTCCACTAATTCTGTCAGTTCCCTCAGCTTTGTCTTCCAATGCTTCTAATTAGGTTTTTCATATTATCTACTTTAAACTTCTAAGAGTTCTTTTTTAAGCTCTGAAAGATGTTTTCTTTTCCCTTAGTGTCCAATTTTATTTTATGGTTGCAGTATCTGTAACTTCATTTAAGAAGTTTTCTTCAGGCCCCTGCTATCTGTTCCCATTTAAGAACAGAGCTCTAACAAGCTTCCTGGACTCTCCCAATGGGTAGGAGGAAGAATCCATCAACCATGAACAACACATGGGTAAATAGGCTGGGCCACTTTATGGCTGGGGAATCTCAGATGTTAGTATCTTTACATCTCTTGATAAGGAAATTGCTCAGGAAAGACTATGTTTCTTGGCATTCCACTGTATGTCAGGGTAAGGGAGGAATGACCACTCAACAGTGTGGAGTAGTGAATAGGACATGATCAATTCCTAGACAGACTTGCAACTAATCATCTCCCCTCCCCTTTCCTCCCTCCTTCCCTCTCGCCCTCCCCTCTTCCTTTCTTTCCTTCCTTCCTTCCTTTTCTCTTTTTCTTTTCCTTTTTTACTAGAGAAAGAGAATCTTAAACTGGGTGTGGAGTCCGAGACTGGGCTTAATATCACCACTGTGAGATCATGACCTGAGCCAAAATCAAGAGTTGGTCACTTAACCAATTGAGCTACCCAGATGCCCCTGTTTTTTTCTTTTTTTTTTTTTTTTTTTTTGTCCTTTTCATCTGTTACCATAGGTAGTAGGAAAACTGGACATGCAAAAAAGAAAAAAAAAATCCTTAATTGTTATCTCAAATTATACATAAAATTTAACTTGAAATAGATCATAGACCCAATCAGAAAACTAAAACTTGAGAAGAAAACACAGGAGAAAAATTATTGCAACCTTGGGGTAAGTAAAAAATTAATTATTTTGAAATTATCAAAATTAAAACTTTTGCTCTTCAAAAGATGCCATTAAGAAAATGAATAGGCGGGGCGCCTGGGTGGCTCAGTGGGTTAAAGCCTCTGAGCTTTAACCCACTGAGTCATGATTCCAGAGTCCTGGGATCGAGCCCCACATCAGACTCTCTGCTCGGCAGGAAGCCTGCTTCCACCTCTCTCTCTGCCTACCTCTGCCTACTTGTGATCTCTCTCTCTCTCTGTCAAATAAATAAATAAAATATTTAAAAAAAAAAAAGAAAAAAAAAGAAAACGAATAGGCAAAGCACAAACTAGGAGAACATATTTACTAAATATACATGTGACAAAGGACTTGTATTTAGATTACACAAAGAACTATAGAACTTATAATTGATAATAATAAAAATAATGATATCCTATATAAGAATAAAAAGACAAATAATCCTATCAAAAATATGGATTAAAGATATAAAACATCACAAATTCCATTTCTATTAATTTCTTGACTAGTTAAATCCATAGAGTCAGAACACAGAATGATGGTTGCTAGGGGTTAGGTGGGGCAGAAATAAGGAGCAACTGTTTCTATATATGGGATTTCCTTTTGGACGAAAATATTTTGGAACTAGAAGGAAGTAGTAATTACATAAGACCATAAGTTTTATATTATGTGAATCTCATTTCATTGTAAAACAAAATGGATGAAAGATATGAATAAACATTTCATCAAAGAAGATGCACATGTGGCCAATAAACACATAAAAAGATGCACAACACCGTTAGTCATAAGGGAAATGCAAGTTAAAATCACAATGAAAAACCACTACACATATACTGGAAAGGGTGAAATAAAGAAGGCTGATGGTATCAAGTTTTGTTCAGGAAGAAATGAAACTATCAGATTTTAGGTGGAAATGTGCATGTTATAGCCACTTTAGAAAAAACGTTGGCAATTTCTAATAAAGTTAGACATATACTTATCATATGGCTAGTCATTCTACTCCAGGATTTTTCCAAAAGAAGTAAAATCATATGTCCACACAAAAACTTACAGATGTCTATAGCAGCTTTATTAAACAATAGCCCAGGGCACATGGGTGGCTCATTTGGTTAAGCCTCTGCCTTCAGGTCAGGTTATGATCCCAGGGTCCTGGAATTGAGTCCTTCATTGGGCTCCCTGCAGCAGGCAGTCTGCTCCTCCCTTCTCCAGTCTGCCTGCCACTCCCCCAGCTTGTTCTTTCTTTATCAAATAAATAAACAAAATCTTAAAAAAAAAAAAATAGCCCCAAACTGGAAACAAGACAAATGTTCAGTAATAGCTGAATAGATAAGTAAATGTGATATACACTTACAGTGGAATACTACTCAGCAGTGAAAAGGAACAAACTCTGACATACAGATAACTTTTGAAAACATAGTGCTGATGCTGAGTAGAAAAAAAAAAGAAAAGTATATAAAAGGCAAAATAAATCCACAGTAATAGCAAGCAGATCTGTAGTTGCCTGCAATGGGAGTCAGGAGAGAGTGACAGCAGAGCGCATAGGAAATTTTGGGGGGCTATAGAAATAATCTATGTCTTCACTGTGGTGGGTATTAGGTAGTAAATACATTTGTTAAAACCTGCTGCTTAAATGGGTGCATTTTATTGTATGTATGTAAACTGTATTGCATGTAAATTATGTAAAAAAAACCCATAAAAGCATAGAAATATAAAAAAAAAAGCTTGTAAAAAGACCTTCAAAAAGTTGTTTAAAGAAAAAAGGGTGGGGTACCTGGGTGACTTAGTCAGTTGGGACTCCCACTCTTGATTTTTGGCTCAGGTCATGGTCTCAGGGTCCCAGACCCACGTAGGGCTCTGCACTTAGTGTGTAAGTCTGCTTGAGACTCTCTCTCCCTCTCCTTCTGCTCCTTCCCTGCTTTCTCTCCAAAATAAACAATTTTTTAAAAAAATAATAAAGATAAAAGGGTATAGGAGATAACTTGAAGAAGATTCTACTCAATAATTATCCAGAAGATTCTGGATAATTATGGAGAAAAGATAGGAAAACTTATTAGTACCTCTGGCTCCAACTCAGTGTGCTAAAAACTGGCAAACAATGGGAAAGAATCAAATGCTTAAAAATCCATTAGAAAAATATTATGCTTTGCAAAGAGGCATTTCCTCTTGTCATTATACATGAACTTTGAAAGGAAAACTGATATCATCTAAGCATGTTTTATTGCACATCTTCAAAAAATACTGAAAACCACTTGCTTTTAGAGATAGTTGCTCTCAGAGTATGAAATTATGAATATATTTGGATATTTAAAAAAAGGAAAATGCATTACTGATGTTTCATGAAACAAAACTTAAAATCCTTTCATGAAATCTTCTCCATTAGAAGGAGCCACATACAAACTACTAATTCCACCCTAAAAACATGAGGGTTAAAACTGCTCCCATGGGTTGACGGTCAAGATGGCGGAGAAGTAGCAAGCTGAGACTGCTTCAGCTAGCCGGAGATCAGCTAGATAGCTTATCTAAAGATTGCAAACACCTGAAAATCCATCGGCAGATCGAAGAGAAGAAGAACAGCAATTCTGGAAACAGAAAAACAACCACTTTCTGAAAGGTAGGACCGGCGGAGAAGTGAATCCAAAGCGACGGGAAGATAGACCCCGGGGGGAGGGGCCGGCTCCCGGCAAGCGGCGGAGCAACCGCGCACAAAATCAGGACTTTTAAAAGTCTGTTCCGCTGAGGGACATCGCTCCAGAGGCTAAACCGGGGCGAAGCCCACGCGGGGTCAGCGTGGCCTCAGGTCCCGCAGGGTCACAGAAGGATCGGGGGTGTCTGAGTGACGCAGAGCTTGCGGGTATTGGAACGGGAAAGCCGGCTACAGAGGCAGAGCTGACAGTAAGCTCGCAGCTCCGTGTTACCTTGAACCGGTCGCAGGCTCGGTGAGCTCGGAGCGCGGCCGGAGGTCAGGCAGACGGGAGTAACTGGGCGCTGTTCTCTGAGGGCGCACTGAGGAGTGGGGCCCTGGGCTCTCGGCTCCTCCGGGCCGGAGACCAGGAGGCCGCCATTTGTATTCCCGTCCTCTGGAACTCTACGGAAAGCGCTCAGGGAACAAAAGCTCCTGAAAGCAAACCCAAGCGGATTACTCACCCCGGCCCCGGGTAAGGGCGGTGTAATTCCGCCTGGGGCAAAGACACTTGAGAATCACTACAACAGGCCCCTCCCCCAGAAGATCAACAAGAAATCCAGCCGAGACCAAGTTCACCTACCAAGGAGTGCGGTTTCAATACCAAGGAGAGCAGCAGAATTCCAGAGGAGGAGAAAGCCAAGCACGGAACTCATGGCTTTTTTCCTGTGATTTTTTTTTAGTCTTGCAGTTAATTTAATTTTTTCTTTTTCATTTTTTTTTTTTTCTCGCCTTCGGGTAAAATTTTTTTTTTTTTAACTGTTACCTTTTTCTTTTTTAACGATTTTTTACTAG
>NC_081559.1:114656907-114694494 GCF_022355385.1 Mustela nigripes | reverse complement strand
TTTTCTTTTTTTAAAAATTCTTTTCTTTTCTTTTTATTTTTTTTTTTCTTTTCTTTTTGTTTTTTTTTTTTCTTTCTTTCTTCTTTCTTCCTTTTTGAACCTCTTTTTATCCCCTTTCTCCCCACTCACGATTTTGGATCTCTTCTAATTTGGTTAAAGCATATTTTCCTGGGGTTGTTGCCACCCTTTAGTATTTTACTTGCCCCTTCATTTACTCTTATCTGGACAAAATGACAAGACGTAAAAATTCAACACAAAAAAAAGAACAAGAGGCAGTACCGAAGGCTAGGGACCTAATCAATACAGACATCGGTAATATGTCAGATCTAGAGTTCAGAATGACAATTCTCAAGGTTCTAGCCGGGCTCGAAAAAGGCATGGAAGATATTAGAGAAACCCTCTCGAGAGATATAAAAGCCCTTTCTGGAGAAATAAAAGAACTAAAATCTAACCAAGTTGAAATCAAAAAAGCTATTAATGAGGTGCAATCAAAAATGGAGGCTCTCACTGCTAGGATAAATGAGGCAGAAGAAAGAATTAGTGATATAGAAGACCAAATGACAGAGAATAAAGAAGCTGAGCAAAAGAGGGACAAACAGCTACTGGACCACGAGGGGAGAATTCGAGAGATAAGTGACACCATAAGACGAAACAACATTAGAATAATTGGGATTCCAGAAGAAGAAGAAAGTGAGAGGGGAGCAGAAGGTATACTGGAGAGAATTATTGGGGAGAATTTCCCCAATATGGCAAAGGGAACGAGCATCAAAATTCAGGAGGTTCAGAGAATGCCCCTCAAAATCAATAAGAATAGGCCCACACCCCGTCACCTAATAGTAAAATTTACAAGTCTCAATGACAAAGAGAAAATCTTGAAAGCAGCCCGGGAAAAGAAGTCTGTAACATACAATGGTAAAAATATTAGATTGGCAGCTGACTTATCCACAGAGACCTGGCAGGCCAGAAAGAGCTGGCATGATATTTTCAGAGCACTAAACGAGAAAAACATGCAGCCAAGAATACTATATCCAGCTAGGCTATCATTGAAAATAGAAGGAGAGATTAAAAGCTTCCAGGACAAACAAAAACTGAAAGAATTTGCAAACACCAAACCAGCTCTACAGGAAATATTGAAAGGGGTCCTCTAAGCAAAGAGAGAGCCTACAAGTGGTAGATCAGAAAGGAACAGAGACCATATACAGTAACAGTCACCTTACAGGCAATACAATGGCACTAAATTCATATCTCTCAATAGTTACCCTGAATGTGAATGGGCTAAATGCCCCTGTCAAAAGACACAGGGTATCAGAATGGATAAAAAAACAAAACCCATCTATATGTTGCCTCCAAGAAACACATTTTAAGCCCAAAGACACCTCCAGATTTAAAGTGAGGGGGTGGAAAAGAATTTACCATGCTAATGGACATCAGAAGAAAGCAGGAGTGGCAATCCTTATATCAGATCAATTAGATTTTAAGCCTAAGACTATAATAAGAGATGAGGAAGGACACTATATCATACTCAAAGGGTCTGTCCAACAAGAAGATTTAACAATTTTAAATATCTATGCCCCCAATGTGGGAGCAGCCAACTATATAAACCAATTAATAATAAAATCAAAGAAACACATCAACCATAATAAAATAATAGTAGGGGACTTTAACACTCCCCTCACTGAAATGGACAGGTCATCCAAGCAAAAGATCAGCAAGGAAATAAAGACCTTAAACGACACACTGGACCAGATGGACATCACAGATATATTCAGAATATTTCATCCCAAAGCAACAGAATACACATTCTTCTCTAGTGCACATGGAACATTCTCCAGAATAGATCACATCCTCGGTCCTAAATCAGGACTCAACCGGTATCAAAAGATTGGGATCATTCCCTGCATATTTTCAGACCACAATGCTCTAAAGCTAGAACTCAACCACAAAAGGAAGTTTGGAAAGAACCCAAATACATGGAGACTAAACAGTATCCTTCTAAAGAATGAATGGGTCAACCGGGAAATTAAAGAAGAATTGAAAAAAATCATGGAAACAAATGATAATGAAAATACAATGGTTCAAAATCTGTGGGACACAACAAAGGCAGTCTTGAGAGGAAAATATATAGCGGTACAAGCCTTTCTCAAGAAACAAGAAAGGTCTCAGGTACACAACCTAACCCTACACCTAAAGGAGCTGGAGAAAGAACAAGAAAGAAACCCTAAGCCCAGCAGGAGAAGAGAAATCATAAAGATCAGAGCAGAAATCAATGAAATAGAAACCAAAAAAACAATAGAACAAATCAACGAAACTAGGAGCTGGTTCTTTGAAAGAATTAATAAAATTGATAAACCCCTGGCCCGACTTATCAAAAAGAAAAGAGAAAGGACCCAAATAAATAAAATCATGAATGAAAGAGGAGAGATCACAACTAACACCAAAGAAATACAAACTATTATAAGAACATACTATGAGCAACTCTACGGCAATAAATTTGACAATCTGGAAGAAATGGATGCATTCCTAGAAACATATAAACTACCACAACTGAGCCAGGAAGAAATAGAAAGCCTGAACAGACCCATAACCAGTAAGGAGATTGAAACAGTCATTAAAAATCTCCAAACAAACAAAAGCCCAGGGCCAGATGGCTTCCCGGGGGAATTCTACCAAACATTTAAAGAAGAACTAATTCCTATTCTCCTGAAACTGTTCCAAAAAATAGAAATGGAAGGAAAACTTCCAAACTCATTTTATGAGGCCAGCATCACCTTGATCCCAAAACCAGACAAGGATCCCACCAAAAAAGAGAGCTATAGACCGATATCCTTGATGAACACAGATGCGAAAATACTCAACAAAATACTAGCCAATAGGATTCAACAGTACATTAAAAAGATTATTCACCACGACCAAGTGGGATTTATTCCAGGGCTGCAAGGTTGGTTCAACATCCGCAAATCAGTCAATGTGATACAACACATCAATAAAAGAAAGAACAAGAACCATATGATACTCTCAATAGATGCTGAAAAAGCATTTGACAAAGTACAACATCCCTTCCTGATCAAAACTCTTCAAAGTGTAGGGATAGAGGGCACATACCTCAATATCATCAAAGCCATCTATGAAAAACCCACCGCAAATATCATTCTCAATGGAGAAAAACTGAAAGCTTTTCCGCTAAGGTCAGGAACACGGCAGGGATGTCCATTATCACCACTGCTATTCAACATCGTACTAGAGGTCCTAGCGTCAGCAATCAGACAACAAAAGGAAATTAAAGGCATCCAAATCGGCAAAGAAGAAGTCAAATTATCACTCTTCGCAGATGATATGATACTATATGTGGAAAACCCAAAAGACTCCACTCCAAAACTGCTAGAACTTATACAGGAATTCAGTAAAGTGTCAGGATATAAAATCAATGCACAGAAATCAGTTGCATTTCTCTACACCAACAGCAAGACAGAAGAAAGAGATATTAAGGAGTCAATCCCATTTACAATTGCATCCAAAACCATAAGATACCTAGGAATAAACCTAACCAAAGAGACACAGAATCTATACTCAGAAAACTATAAAGTACTCATGAAAGAAATTGAGGAAGACACAAAGAAATGGAAAAATGTTCCATGCTCTTGGATTGGAAGAATAAATATTGTGAAAATGTCTATGCTACCTAAAGCAATCTACACATTTAATGCAATTCCTATCAAAGTACCATCCATCTTTTTCAAAGAAATGGAACAAATAATTCTAAAATTTATATGGAACCAGAAAAGACCTCGAATAGCCAAAGGGATATTGAAAAAGAAAGCCAACGTTGGTGGCATCACAATTCCGGACTTCAAGCTCTATTACAAAGCTGTCATCATCAAGACAGCATGGTACTGGCACAAAAACAGACACATAGATCAATGGAACAGAATAGAGAGCCCAGAAATAGACCCTCAAATCTATGGTCAACTAATCTTCGACAAAGCAGGAAAGAATGTCCAATGGAAAAAAGACAGCCTTTTCAATAAATGGTGCTGGGAAAATTGGACAGCCACATGCAGAAAAATGAAATTGGACCATTCCCTTACACCACACACAAAAATAGACTCAAAATGGATGAAGGACCTCAATGTACGAAAGGAATCCATCAAAATCCTTGAGGAGAACACGGGCAGCAACCTCTTCGACCTCTGCCGCAGCAATATCTTCCTAGGAACAACGCAAAAGGCAAGGGAAGCAAGGGAAAAAATGAACTACTGGGATTTCATCAAGATCAAAAGCTTTTGCACAGCAAAGGAAACAGTTAACAAAATCAAAAGACAACTGACAGAATGGGAGAAGATATTTGCAAACGACATATCAGATAAAGGACTAGTGTCCAGAATCTATAAAGAACTTAGCAAACTCAACACCCAAAGAACAAATAATCCAATCAAGAAATGGGCAGAAGACATGAACAGACATTTCTGCAAAGAAGACATCCAGATGGCGAACAGACACATGAAAAAGTGCTCCATATCACTCGGCATCAGGGAAATACAAATCAAAACCACAATGAGATATCACCTCACACCAGTCAGAATGGCTAAAATCAACAAGTCAGGAAATGACAGATGCTGGCGAGGATGCGGAGAAAGGGGAACCCTCCTACACTGTTGGTGGGAATGCAAGCTGGTGCAGCCACTCTGGAAAACAGCATGGAGGTTCCTCAAAATGTTGAAAATAGAACTGCCCTATGACCCAGCAATTGCACTATTGGGTATTTACCCTAAAGATATAAATGTAGTGATCCAAAGGGACACATGCACCCGAATGTTTATAGCAGCAATGTCCACAATAGCCAAACTATGGAAAGAACCTAGATGTCCATCAACAGATGAATGGATCAAGAAGATGTGGTATATATACACAATGGAATACTATGCAGCCATCAAAAGAAATGAAATCTTGCCATTTGCAACGACGTGGATGGAACTAGAGCGTATCATGCTTAGCGAAATAAGTCAAGCAGAGAAAGACAACTATCATATGATCTCCCTGATATGAGGAAGTGGTGATGCAACATGGAGGCTTAAGTGGGTAGAAGAAGAATAAATGAAACAAGATGGGATTGGGAGGGAGACAAACCATAAGTGACTCTTAATCTCACAAAACAAACTGAGGGTTGCCGGGGGGAGGGGGTTTGGGAGAAGGGGGTGGGATTATGGACATTGGGGAGGGTATGTGATCTGGTGAGTGCTGTGAAGTGTGTAAACCTGGTGATTCACAGACCTGTACCCCTGGGGATAAAAATATATGTTTATAAAAAATAAAAAATTAAAAAAAAAAAAAAGATTTGAAAAGGATAGAAAAGTAATAATCAGTATATAAAAGCAGAGAAAAGGAAGCTAGCCTGTTGTCTTAAATTCTATGTTTCCCATCTCTTACTTTTTTTTTTTTAAAACATCATACCTAATCCTGGCATTTGCGCTACTGGTCCAAACTTTACAATTCCTTGAGAAAAGAACCTATGCAGCAATTTTGATTATAATTTTTGTCTACTACTGATCGTGTGTGTTTATTTGGCATACACAGCTTGGAGCAGTTTAAACTCTGAGGCAGAGACCAAATCAGAGGTTTTGAGACATGGCGATGATATTGTCTGCATTTTTTCTTGGTGGTTGTAATGGTGGTGGGTGGCCCTCCAAATGCAGCTAGCAGAGTATTCAAGGAAATATTCTGGCATGGACAAGATGGATTTTAAAAATTTCCTATTATAGGAAACATAAAAGTTAGATTCTTTCATTTATATGTCCTGTGTATTCACCAGATGTTCTCACTAAATATCTAAAAATTCAAAAAAAAAAAAAAAAAAACAAAAAACAAACAAACAAAAAAACTGCTCCCATGTTCTCTATCTGAGCTACAGGAGGCTCTCAATAAATACTCCTTCCATGTTTGAGAGAATGAATGGGGCTCTGTTGTGAACACACAGCAAACTCGCATAATATCTAATTGCACAGTGTTCACAGAAATAGTCATTCATGTATTCACTCACTAATGCATTCATTTGAAGCTCACTTGGGCTTATACTTTGTAGGATATGTAAAGAGGGAAAGTTTCAAATTAAAATATAATTGAGAAATAAAGCATTGAGCAACATTAACACCTAACCCTAATATAATGCATTATGGCTAATTATAGCATTCTCATATTATCTGTTTAACCCTTCAACTGAGGAAACTAGGCATTATTGTTAGGTGAGTAAAGCGAGGCTCAGAATGTTTAAAAAACCAACCCAAGATAGTAAGGAGGGAACAGAATCAGGTCTAAAGGTAAAGCAGTTGATTTGGTATTTTTGTGCTATCATATCGCATTACAGTAATCAGTTATATGAATGTAGAAGAAGACTGATTAATTTTGCAGAGTGGAGCTGGAGAAAGCATCCCAGAGCAACTAGCAGTCCAGTCTGCAAGGCAAGCACCATGAAGGCAACAAGGAATAAACTCATGACAAACTGCATGATGACCATAAAGTCCAGAATATCTAAATCTAATCTTTATTGAGGGCAATGATTTTCCCCAGTGCTAGGTCAAACTATTTAAAACATACATAAATTGTAACTAGTGTACAATGAGGCTACTTATATAGAAGAACTTTATCCACTCTGTAACTTTCAAAAGATAAATTTATTTATTTATAGAGAGACAGGAGGGGAGGGACAGAAGAAAAGGGAGAGAGAGAATCTTACGCAGGCTCCATACCAGCACCAAGCCCAACGCAGGGCTCGATCTCACAACCCTGAGATCATGACCTGAGCTGAAATCAAGAGTTGGACACTTAACTGACTTGATTTCCAGGTAACCCAAAAGATACTTTTAATGTTTGACAAGAATCATATTAGAATATTAAGGTCAGAATGTAAGAAATTTATGCTAAATTATCATTTTAAAGGCTGCTAATGTAATATAATGAAAAGGAAATACTCTTAAATTAAATCACTTGAACACAATTTTATTAACTGTTCTATACTGTACGACTTTAGTCCGAACCCCAAGTGGGAAAGAATGAAAGATTACTCTTTCCTAATATTGTTCTATTTAAATCAGTATGCCATGTGACAGCAAGATGAAAGTATACATTTTTCTGTTGAATTTATAATGTCTTTTTTGGTCCACAGACCATTTCATATCATAACTTCTTGGAGGGAAGTACTTTAATGTTTTTTCCTCAAAGGCCTATTTATCCCCTAGTTACTCCATCACCTGACTTGCCTCTCTGCTCCATGTCTAATTAGGGAGGCTGAGGCAGAAGCTTGGGGAATCAAGGCTTCATTTCCTAAGGAGACAGACTCAGGCTTCCTGTAAGTGTGATCTTGTACCAGCTCAATTAATGCCTGCTTGACTATACTGATGCATCCAGTGCTGTTTTTTGTAAGCATTATTGTTTGTTAATATATACAAAAGTCAAGATGACTCTAAAGATCTCCGTGGATCTCCTTTATAAAACTAGAGGGAATTTTTGATAGCCTGTGTTGAAAATGGAGAAATGAGGAATTAACTAGTACCTTTTCTTTAAATCTGTTATGATATTTGCCTTTATCTTAAATAACCAAGGAATGGTGCTCTTTTTTATTCTTTTGCCCTAGAGAAGATATATTAATACTGTCTTTCTCCCTCTTTTGTTCATGCCTGGCCACACACATTCTCCCACATTGTCCTGCTCACACAGCTGAAGCTCAGTAGCTCAACAGCTCGGGCCTGAGATGGAGTCACTGTCCTCATTGGTTCAAATGAACTGGAACTGTGCCATTCAATAGACAGTCCAAACCAGAGTCAGCTCAGAAGCAGCACACAAAGAATTCTACCATCTTGTTGCTGCTTCCTGCTCAGCAAATACTACCTCCTACAGTCAGTGCTAGTGTGACAGGTCTGAACAGAAAAGGGTCCCCTGATAAACTTGTTTTTCCTGAATTGCCAGAGATGTTCCCCATAAATAACATCATATTCAAATGGTTGAATAGGAAGGTTTCTCAGGGAGGAAAGACATATCATGTTAGTAACTCTGGGATCCTAAAAAAGTTACTTACTGTATGAACTTGAATTTACTCGAGTATCTTAACATGGGAATAAAGGAAACTGAGAGGGCTGTTGTGAGCATTCAAGCAATGATATAGGATTCAGCACAGTGAGTGGCACAAATCTTTCCTTTGCAGGGTCTTTAGGCCAATTTTATAATATATTCTCTCCATTGGGGTGCTTGGGTGGCTCAGTGGGTTAAAGCCTCTGCCTTCAGCTCAGGTCATGATCCCAGGGTCCTGGGATGGAATCCCGCATCAGGCTCTCTGCTCAGTGGGGAGCCTGCTTCCTCCTCTCTCTCAGCCTGCCCCTCTGCCTACTTGTGATCTCTGTCAAATAAATACATAAAATATTTTAAAATAATAATAATAATAATAATAAGGATTGGGAAGGCTGTAGCAAAGTTGTCATTATGCATAAATGAAATGATTTTGTAAAACTGCACAAAAATAATACAAATAATTTTAATAAGATTGATGGATTACAAAAGTTCAATATATTAAAGTCAACTGTTATTTCTACTCACCAGCTACAAAGCAACAAACAAACAAAAAACTATTTAAAATATCAAAGTCATAAATGAGCTAGACATAAATCTAACAAAAGATGTTCAGAACTATATGGAGAAAATATTTTTTTATTTTTTATTTTTTTTAAGATTTTATTTATTTATTTGAAAGAGAGAGAGAGAGAGATCACAAATAGGCAGAGAGGCAGGCAGAGTGAGGGGGGGAAGCAGGCTATGGGGGGGGGGAGTGAAGGGGGGAAGCAGTACTATAGGGCCTTTAGCACAATGCTGAAAAGAAACCAATGACACTGAGCATTCTTAGCCTGATTTTGAATAAAATTTCTTCAGTGTTTTACAATTAAGAATGATGCTTGCTGTAAGATTTTTTGGTTGATATCCCTCATTAAGTTAAACATTCTCAGTCTGCTAAAAAAATTTTTTTAATAATGAATGAGTGCTGAACCTTATCAAATGCATTTTCTGCATCAATTGAAATGACTGTTTTTATCTCTGCAAAAGTTGTAAATGACAATTTCAGCTTTTTAAGTTATTTTTAAAAAGATTTAATTTATTTGAGAGAGAGAGAGAGAGAGAGCATAAACACGGAGGAGGGACAGAGGGAGAGGGAGAAGCAGAGTCCCCACTGAGCAGGGTGCCTGACATGGGGCTGGATCCCAGGATTCTACTATTGTGACCTGAGCCGAAGGGTGAGTGACTGAGTCACCCAGCCACCTCTACAGTTTTTTAAGTTAGGCAAGTTTCCTGAGATAAAGCCAAGATTCTATTTGCTACATTTTGTTTAGAAGTTTTCCATGTGATAATGACCTTTATTTTGCCAATTAGATTTGATTTTATTTCTCATAGCAAGCCTATTTACAGTAGCTTTATACAATCAGTTGACACAGATTCTTTTTTTCTTTGAAAACTTTGTATAAGATTTGGGGCGCCTGGGTGGCTCAGTGGGTTAAGCCTCTGCCTTCAGTTCAGGTCATGATCTCAGGGTCCTGGGATTGAGACCCGCATGGGGGGGTGTCTCTGCTCAGCGGGGAGCCTGCTTCCCCTTCTCTCTCTGCCTGCCTCTCTGCCTACTTGTGGTCTCTGTCAAATAAATGAGTAAAATCTTAAAAAAAAAAAAAGAAAAATTTGTATAAGATTTGAATGACCTGCTTTTCGAAAGTTTGAAATAATTTAGTGATAAAATGAATTGGATCTAGTGCTTTTCCTGGGAAGATTTTTAACTATCAACTCAATTTCTCTAATGATACTTGGGCTATTCGGGCTTTCTATTTTTTTTTTTTTTAAAGATTTTATTTATTTGACAGAGAGAGATCACAAGTAGGGAGAGAGAGAGAGGAGGAAGCAGGCTCCCTGCTGAGCAGAGAGCCCGATGCGGGACTCGATCCCAGGATCCTGAGATCATGACCTGAGCCGAAGGCAGCGGCTTAACCCACTGAGCCACCCAGGTGCCCCCGGGCTTTCTATTTTTTGACTGAGACATTTTGTTAAGATATATTTTCCTAGTGATTGCCCATTTGGTCTATATTTTTACATTAACTAAGATTTGTATATACATGTATATTTTTATTACGTTTTTATTTTAATTCCAGTATAGTTAACATAGAGTGTTATATTAGGTTCAGGTGTATAATTAGTGACTCAACAATTCTTCTTTTTTTTTTTTTAAGATTTTATTTATTTATTTGACAGAGAGAAATCACAAGTAGTCGGAGAGGCAGGCAGAGAGAGAGAGGGAAGCAGGCTCCCTGCTGAGCAGAGAGCCCGATGAGGGCCTTGATCCCAGGACCCTGAGATCATGATCTGAGCTGAAGGCAGCGGCTTAACCCACTGAGCCACCCAGGCGCCCTGACTCAACAATTCTTACAACACCGGTGCTCATGACAAATATACTCCCTAATCCCCACCATTTATTTAACCCATCTCCTCATCCACCTCCCCTCTGGTAGCCATCAGTTCTCTATAGTCTGTTACTTGGTTTCTCTCTTTTTTTTCCTTTGCTTATTTGTTTTGTTTCTTAAATTCCACATATGAGTGAAATAATATGGTATTTGTCTTTCTCCGCCTTATTTCACTTAACACAACATTCTCTAGTTGCATCCGTGTTGTTGCAAATGACAAGGGTTCATTCTTTTTTAGTGCTGAATAATATTCCATTGCGTGTGCATGTATGTGCACGTGTGTGTGTCTGGATGTCCCTGTTCATTTGTCTATTGGTGGACACTAGAGCTGTTACCATAATTTTGGTATTATAAATAATGCTGCAAAAAAACATAGGGGTGCATAAACAATGAATTTTGAAACACTGAAAAGATATAAAATAAAATGGAAATAAAAAGAAAATAAAATGTGAAGTGGGTATAATTTTAAAAAACAAACAATCAAAAAACATAGGAGTGCATGTATCCCTTTGAATTAGGGTTTTTGTATTTTTTGGGTAAATACCCAGTAGTGTGATTACTGGATTATAGGGTAGTTCTACTTTTAACTTTTTAATGAAATTCCCTACTGTTTTCCACAGTGGCTGTTACCAGTTTGCATTCCCACCAACAGTGCATGACAGTTCCTTTTTTCCCACATCCTTGCCAGTACTTGTTTCTGGGGTTTTTTATTTTAGCCATTCTGACAGGGTGTGAAGTGGTATCTCACAATAGTTTTGATTTGCATTTTCCAGATGATCAGTGATGTTGAGCATCTTTTCACATGTCTATTGGCCATCTCTTTGTCTTTGGAGAAGTTTCTGTTCATGTCTTCTCCCATTTTTAAACTGGATTATTTGGCTTTTAGGTCTTGAGTCTTTATATATTTTGGATATTAACCCTTTATTGGAAATACCTTCTCCCATTTAGAAATACATTTAGAAATACCTTCTCCCATTCAGTAGGTTGCCTTTTAGTTTTGTTGGTGTTTCCTTCACTGTGCAGAAGCTTTTTATTTTGGTGTGGTCCCAATAGTTTATTTTTGCTTTTATTTTCCTTGCCTCAGGAGACATATCTAGAAAAATGTTGCTTTAGCTGATGTCAGAAAAATTATTGCCTCTGCTGTCTTCTAGGATATTTTTTGGTTTCAGGTTTCACATATAGGTCTTTCCCCCATTTTGAATTTATTTTTGTGTATAGTGTAAGAAAGTGGTCTAGTTTAATTCTTTTGCATGTAGCTGTCCAGATCCTCAACACCATTTGTTGAAGACTGTCTTTTTTCCCACTGTATATTCTTCACTCCTTTGTCAAAGATTAATTGACCATATAATTGTGGGTTTTATTTCTGGGTTTTCTACTTTGTTCCATTTATCTATGTGTCTATTTTTGTGCCAGTACTATTATTTAATTATATCTTCTTTTTTTCTTTATGACTTTTACCATAGAATTACTTAACATTCCAAAGGACCAACTCTGAGCTTTGCTTATTTACTGTTCCTTTATGCCATTAATTTCTACTGTTTATAATCTCATTCTATTTTCTTTGTATTTATTCTATTTTTTAACAATTTCTTATATTAGAAGATTAGCTCATTTATTTTGAGCCTTCCTTCTTTCTAAAGTGAGCTGTTTAGACTACAAAATTTCTAATAAATATCAAATTAATGATATCACATAAATTTTGATTTTTAGCATTTTTATTATTTACCAGTTCTAGGAATTTAAAATTTCCATTATTGTTCCTTTTTTAATCCATAAGTTATTTGGCAGTATTTAAAAAATTTCCTATAAGGATTTAAAATACGTATTTTTTAAATTAACTAATTTAATTGTACTAAGTCAGAGAATGTGTTTTCCAACAATGATACTTTTAAATTTATAGAAAATATGGCTTCGTTGTTAAGTAGAGGGTTTTGTACATAATGTATAAGTCATGTTATTTAAAAGAAATAAGTCATGTTATTTAAAAGAATGCTTTTTAAATATTCTGTCTTTACTTTTTTGTCTGCTTCCTTGATTACTTATTGCAGTATTTATCCCACAAATCAAAAGATTAAAATAACAATTTTTTCACAGTGTAAGTGGGTTAGAAATTCATCATCTTGATAGCATTTAGTGCCAGGCCCTCTTACTCTCAAAAGGCCACTAAGAGCCAGGCTGGCTATTACTATTCTTGCTTAGCACAAAATAGACAGACGATCAGAAGGATTTGGTATCTTGCCCAAGGCTGTACAGCATTAAATAAGACAATTCAAAAAATAAAATGAATATGTAGGGGTGCCTGGGTGGCTCAGTTGGTTAAAGATTTGACTCTTGATTTTGGCTCAGGTCATGATCTCAGGGTCCTGGTATCAAGCTCCCTGCTCAGAGGGGAGTCTGCTTGTTTCCCTCTCCCTCCACCCCTCCCTCTGCTCTCACATACATGCACATGCTCTCCCTGTCTCTCTCTCTCTCTCTCTCAAATAAATACATCTTTTAAAAAAATCGAACTTTAAAAAAATCAATGAAATAAAATGAATACATAAACATATTTGATATATCTCTTTAAATGCACAAAAATGGGAAATTATCAACATAATTTCCAGAGCTAAGCTCTATCTTACTTCAAGTTCAGGTGAAACTGATCTATATATTGCTGTAGTTTGCAATAAATCTCCAATAAATAAGAAGCATGTGGCCTAAGAGAACTCGCTGTGCTGATGGAATGTTCTATACCAAGTGTAGTCAAATGTGGTAGCCACTAGCCACATGGGGCTATTGAGTGCTTCAAATGTGGCTAATGTAAGGAAATGAATTTTAGATTTTATTTAATTTTAATTAGTTTAAATGTAAAAAACCACCCGTGGCTACTGGCGACCCTATAGGACAGCACCGTCTAAAGGCATAAGAATAAGAGAAACCCAAACTCTAAATAGTTAACTGGTTGAAACCTTTCAAAGAGCAGTAAATACAAAGTGACAGCATAACTGAACAAGAAGTAACAGTCTATATAAAAATATTTCCAAATTATGTTTTATCAAACACTAAAATTCAAAGATGTTAATAGGCATTCCTTGAAAATCATCATTATCATCAAGATGTTTCTAGCAATATTTTTTCTAAAATATACTTTACCATATCTATGGAGAAAAAATATATCAAAATCACATATCATTATTACTGTGTTGAATTCTCCTGGCAAATATATCTTATACCCTAGGACACCAGGAAATCCATGACCTGATGAACATGCGGTTTTAGGTCTGCTCATTGTGCATAAGACTGCTTATGCACATGGTACCCAGAAGAATTTACCATCTACCTTAAGACAACTAAACATTTCCACATATATGTATGACATCATTTAGTATGTTGTGGCTATAAGACATTTATATAGTAAAAAATTATTTTTTTAAAGATTTTATTTATTTATTTGACAGACAGAGATCACAAGTAGGCAGAGAGGCAGGCAGAGAGAGAGAGGGGGAAGCAGGGATCTCCCTGTTGAGCAGAGAGCCTGATGGGGGGGCTCGATCCCAGGACCCTGAGATCATGACTTGAGATGAAGGCAGAGGCTTAAACTACTGAGCAACCAAGGTGCCCCTACAAACTTAGTTCTAATGACTCTGTGAATGAAAAAAAATTATTTAAAAGTCAGGGTTCTGTGGATTATATTTAGGTCTGGATCAAATGAGTAAAAAGCTAGACTACTTCAAAATGAACAACTGGAGCCTTTGGTTTTATCAAAAATGAGGGGATGAGTTGTCTAACATAAAACAATTAATGTCCAATCCTCTTGACTTAACCTCAGGATTTAAAGCCCAAAAAGAAAGTGTAATGCAAGTTATTTGTTTCTATTGAAATTTTTAATATTGTCCCATTGCCTCAGGCCTCCATTATGTCTAATGAGAGGTCTATTCTTATTTCACTGGGTTCTCTTATTATATAAGGAGTCATTTTCACTTCTTGCTTTCGAGGTTTTCTCTTTATCTTTGGTTTTCAACGTTTTGATGATGTTTTATCTGGGTATGAATTCCTTAGGTTTATTCTACTTAAAGTTCTTGAACTTCTCAGATGAGTAAAGTTCACCGGTCAAATTTGAAATGTTCCAATCACTATTTCTTCTGCATTTTTTTCCTTCTGATATTTTTTCTGCCCTCCTCCCAACTCCCTTGACTTTCTGGCACACCCATTACATGTATATTGGTGCACTTAATGTTGTCCCACATTTCTATGAGGTTCTGTTTCATCTTCTTCATTCTTTTGTTTTCCTCCTTAGGATATTTGCAATTTGGGAGATTTCTATAATAATACAGAAATGATTTATTTTGGTGTGCCCTAATCCTACATAAAGATAGAGTTATTTGAAAGTCTTCACAAATACTTTTAATCTCTAAGATACTCTGTGGTAGTAAATTTGAGATTAAGTTTTAACATTCTATTGAAATTACCATATGCTTTTACTGAAGAATTTTAAATCTGATGAAAGTCTTCAAAATATGTAATGCTTCAGAGGAGTCAAGATGGTGGAGAAGTAGCAGGCTGAAACTACTTCAGGTAGCAGGAGATCAGCTAGATAGCTCATCTAAAGATTGCAAACACCTCTAAATCCAAGGGGAGATTGAAGAGAAGGAGAACAGCAATTCTAGAAACAGAAAATCAACCACTTCCTGAAAGACAGGACTGGCATAGAAGTGAATCCAAAGTGATGGGAAGATAGACCCTGGGGGGAGAGGCCGGCTCCCGGCAAGCGGCGGAGCAATGGAGCACAAAATCAGGACTTTTAAAAGTCTGTTCCGCTGAGGGTCATCGCTCCAGAGTCTAAACCGGGGTGAAGCCATGCGGGGTCAGTGTGGCCTCAGGTCCCGCAGGGTCACAGAAGGATCGGGGGTGTCTGAGCGTAGCAGAGCTTGAAGGTATTAGAACGGGGAAGCCGGCTAAAGAGACAGAGCCGAAGAGTGAGCTCTCAGCTCGGGGTTACCTTGAACCGGTTGCAGCCTGGGTGAGCTCAGAGCACGGCCAGAGGCCAGGGAGACAGGAGCAAATGGGCGCTGTTCTCTGAGGGTGCACTGAGGAGTGGGGCCCCGAGCTCTCGGCTCCTCCGGGCTGGAGACCGGGAGGGCGCCATTTCCATTCCCATCCTCCGGAACTCTACGGAAAGGGCTCAGGGACAAAAGCTCCCGAAAGCGAACCCGAGCGGATTACTCAGCCAGGACCCTGGTAAGGGCGGTGCAATTCCGCCTGGGGCAAAGATACTTGAGAATCACTATAACAGGCCCCTCGCCCAGAAGATCAACAAGAAATCCAGCCAGGATCAAGTATACCTACCAAGGAGTGCAGTTTCAAAACCAAGGAGACCACGGAATTCCAAAGGAGGAGAAAGCAAAGCATGGAACTCATGGCTATCTCTCCATGATTCTTTAGTTTTGCAGTAAATTTAATTTTTTCTCTTTTACAATTTTTTTTTCGTTCTTCTGCTAAATTTTTTAAACTTTTACCCTTTACTTTTTTTAATGTTTTTTTTACTAGTTTATCTAATATATATATATTTATATATATTTTCTTATTTTATATTTTTTCCTTATTCGTTTTCTTTTTTTAATTCTCTTTTTTTGGTTTCTATTATTTATTTCTGAACCTCTCTTTTTTTTTTTTAAAGATTTTATTTATTTATTTGACAGACAGAGATCACAAGTAGGCAGAGAGGCAGGCAGAGAGAGAGAGAGAGAGAGGGAAGCAGGCTTCCTGCAGAGCAGGGAGCCTGATGCGGGGCTCGATCCCAGGACCCTGAGATCATGACCCGAGCCGAAGGCAGCAGCCCAAACCACTGAGAAACCAAGGCGCCCCTTTCTGAACATCTTTTTATCCCCTTTCTCCCCCCTCACGATTTGGGATCTCGTCTGATTTGGTTAAAGCATATTTTCCTGGGGTTGTTGCCACCCTTTTAGTATTTAATTTGCTCCTTCATATACTCTTATCTGGACAAAATGACAAGGCGGAAAAATTCACCACAAAAAAAAAAAAAAAAGAACAAGAGGCAGTACTGAAGGCTAGGGACCTAATCAATACAGACATTGGTAATATGTCAGATCTAGAGTTCAGAATGACAATTCTCAAGGTTCTAGCCGGGCTCAAAAAAGGCATGGAAGATATTAGAGAAACCCTCTCGGGAGATATAAAAGCCCTTCCTGGAGAAATAAAAGAACTAAAATCTAACCAAGCTGAAATAAAAAAAGCTATTAATGAGGTGCAATAAAAAATGGAGCTCTCACTGCTAGGGTAAATGAGGCAAAAGAAAGAATTAGAGATATAGAAGACCAAATGACAGAGAATAAAGAAGCTGAGCAAAAGAGGGACAAACAGCTACTGGACCACGAGGGGAGAATTCGAGAGATAAGTGACACCATAAGACGAAACAGCATTAGAATAATTGGGACTTCAGAAGAAGAAGAAAGAGAGAGGGGAGCAGAAGGTATATTGGAGAGAATTATTGGAGAGAATTTCCCCAATATGGCAAAGGGAACAAGCATCAAAATCCAGGAGGTGCAGAGAACCCTCCTCAAAAATCAATAAGAATAGGTCCACACCCCGTCACCTAATAGTAAAATTTACAAGTCTTAGTGACAAAGAGAAAATCTTGAAAGCAGCCCGGGAAAAGAAGTCTGTAACATACAATGGTAAAAATATTAGATTGGCAGCAGACTTATCCACAGAGACCTGGCAGGCCAGAAACAGCTGGCATGATATATTCAGAGCACTAAACGAGAAAAACATGCAGCCAAGAATACTATATCCAGCTAGGCTATCATTGAAAATAGAAGGAGAGATTAAAAGCTTCCAGGACAAACAAAAACTGAAAGAATTTGCAAACACCAAACCAGCTCTACAGGAAATATTGAAAGGGATCCTCTAAGCAAAGAGAGAGCCTACAAGTGGTAGATCAGAAAGGAACAAAGACAATATACAGTAACAGTCACCTTACAGGCAATACAATGGCACTAAATTCATATCTCTCAATAGTTACCCTGAATGTTAATGGGCTCAATGCCCCAATCAAAAGACACAGGGTATCAGAATGGATAAAAAAACAAAACCCATCTATATGTTGCCTACAAGAAACTCATTCTAAGCCCAAAGACACCTCCAGATTTAAAGTGAGGGGGTGGAAAAGAATTTACCATGCTAATGGACATCACAAGAAAGCCCGAGTGGCAATCCTTATATCAGATCAATTAGATTTTAAGCCAAAGACTATAATAAGAGATGAGGTAGGACACTATATCATACTCAAAGGGTCTGTCCAACAAGAAGATCTAACAATTTTAAATATCTATGCCCCCAACGTGGGAGCAGCCAACTATATAAACCAATTAATAACAAAATCAAAGAAACACATCAACAATAATACAATAATAGTAGGTGACTTTAACACTCCCCTCACTGAAATGGACAGATCATCCAAGCAGAAGATCAACAAGGAAATAAAGGCCTTAAATGACACACTGGAACAGATGGACATCACAGATATATTCAGAACATTTCATCCCAAAGCAACAGAATACACATTCTTCTCTAGTGCACATGGAACATTCTCCAGAATAGATCACATCCTTGGTCCTAAATCAGGCTTCAACCGATATCAAAAGATTGGGATCATTCCCTGCATATTTTCAGACCACAATGCTCTGAGGCTAGAACTCAACCACAAGAGGAAGTTTGGAAAGAACCCAAATACATGGAGACTAAACAGCATCCTCCTAAAGAATGAATGGGTCAAGGGGCGCCTGGGTGGCTCCGTGGGTTGAGCCGCTGCCTTCGGCTCAGGTCATGATCTCAGGGTCCTGGGATCGAGTCCCGCATCGGGCTCTCTGCTCAGCAGGGAGCCTGCTTCTCTCTCTCTCTGCCTGCCTCTCTGTCTACTTGTGATCTCTGTCTGTCAAATAAATAAATAAAATCTTTAAAAAAAAAAAAGAATGAATGGGTCAACCAGGAAATTAAAGAAGAATTGAAAAAATTCATGGAAACAAATGATAATGAAAACACAACGGTTCAAAATCTGTGGGACACAACAAAGGCAGTCCTGAGAGGAAAATATATAGCGGTACAAGCCTTTCTCAAGAAACAAGAAAGGTCTCAGGTACACAACCTAACCCTACACCTAAGGGGGCTGGAGGAAGAACAAGAAAGAAACCCTAAACCCAGCAGGAGAAGAGAAATCATAAAGATCAGAGCAGAAATCAATGAAATAGAAACCAAAAAGTAAAAATAATAGAACAAATCAATGAAATTAGGAGGTGGTTCTTTGAAAGAATAAACCCCTGGCCAGACTTATCAAAAAGAAAAGAGAAAGGACCCAAAGAAATAAAAATCATGAATGAAAGAGGAGAGATCACAACTAACACCAAAGAAATACAAACAATTATAAGAACATACTATGAGCAACTCTACGCCAACAAATTTAACAATCTGGAAGAAATGGATGCATTCCTAGAGACATATAAACTGAAACAGGAAGAAATAGAAAACCTGAACAAACCCATAACCAGTAAGGAGATTGAAACAGTCATCAAAAATCTCCAAACAAACAAAAGCCCAGGGCCAGATGGCTTCCCGGGGGGAATTCTACCAAACATTCATTTATTTTTTTTTTTAAAGATTTTATTTATTTATCAGAGAGAGAGGGAGAGAGCGAGCACAGGCAGACAGAATGGCAGACAGAGGCAGAGGGAGAAGCAGGCTCCCTGCTGAGCAAGGAGCCCGATGTGGGACTCGATCCCAGGACGCTGGGATCATGACCTGAGCTGAAGGCAGCTGGTTAACCAACTGAGCCACCCAGGCGTTCCTCTACCAAACATTTAAAGAGGAACTAATTCCTATTCTCCTGAAACTGTTCCAAAAAATAGAAATGGAAGGAAAACTTCCAAACTCATTTTATGAGGCCAGCATCACCTCGATCCCAAAACCAGACAAGGATCCCATGAAAAAAAAAAAAAAGAACTACAGATCAATATCCTTGATGAACACAGATGCGAAAATTCTCACCAAAATACTAGCCAACAGGATTCAACAGTACATTAAAAGGATTATTCACCACGACCAAGTGGGATTTATTCCAGGGCTGCAAGGTTGGTTCAACATCCGCAAATCAATCAATGTGATACAACACATTAATAAAAGATATAACAAGAACCATATGATACTCTCAATAGATGCTGAAAAGGCATTTGACAAAGTACAGCATCTCTTCCTGATCAAAGCTCTTCAAAGTGTAGGGAGAGAGGGCACATACCTCAATATCATCAAAGCCATCTATGAAAAACCCACTGCAAATATCGTTCTCAATGGAGAAAAACTGAAAGCTTTTCCGCTAAGGTCAGGAACATGGCAGGGATGTCCATTATCATCACTGCTATTCAACATCGTACTAGAAGTCCTAGCCTCAGCAATCAGACAACAAAAGGAAATTAAAGGCATCCAAATCGGCGAAGAAGTCAAACTATCACTCTTCACAGATGATATGATACTATATGTGGAAAACCCAAAAGACTCCACTCCAAAACTGCTAGAACTTATACAGGAATTCAGTAAAGTGTCAGGATATAAAATCAATGCACAGAAATCAGCTGCATTTCTCTACACCAACAACAAGACAGAAGAAAGAGAAATCAAGGAGTCAATTCCATTTACAGTTGCACCCAAAACTATCAGATACCTAGGAATAAACCTAACCAAAGAGGCTAAGAATCTATACTCAGAAAACTATAAAGTACTCATGAAAGAAATTGAGGAAGACACAAAGAAATGGAAAAATGTTCCATGCTCCTGGATTGGAAAAATAAATATTGTGAAAATGTCTATGCTACCTAAAGCAATCTACACATTTAGTGCAATTCCTATCAAAATACCATCCATTTTTTTCAAAGAAATGGAGCAAATAATCCTAAAATTTATATGGAACCAGAAAAGACCTCGAATAGCCAAAGGGATTTTGAAAAAGAAAGCCAAAGTTGGTGGCATCACAATTCCGGACTTAAAGCTCTATTACAAAGCTGTCATCATCAAGACAGCATGGTATTGGCACAAAAACAGACACATAGATCAATGGAACAGTATAGAGAGCCCAGAAATAGACCCTCAACTCTATGATCAACTAATCTTCAACAAAGGAGGTATGAATGTCCAATGGAAAAAAGACAGTCTCTTCAATAAATGGTATTGGGAAAACTGGACGGCCACATGCAGAAAAATGAAATTGGACCATTTCCTTACACCACACATGAAGATAGACTCAAAATGGATGAAGGACCTCAATGTGCGAAAGGAATCTATCAAAATCCTTGGGGAGAACATAGGCAGCAACCTCTTCGACCTCAGCCGCATTGACATCTTTAGGAACATCGCCAAAGGCAAGGGAAGCAAGGGCAAAAACGACCTATTGGGGGATTTTATCAAGATAAAAGGCTTTTGCACAGCAACAGAAACCCTTAACAAAACCAAAAGACAACTGACAAAATGGGAGAAGATATCTGCAAATGGCATATCAGATAAAGGGCTAGTGTCCAACATCTATAAACAACTTATCAAACTCGCACCCAAAGAATAATCCAATCAAGAAATGGGCAGAAGACATGAACAGACATTTCTGCAAAGAAGACATCCAGATGGCCAACAGACACATGAAAAAGTGCTCCACATCCCTCGGCATCAGGGAAATACAAATCAAAACCACAAGGAGATGGGGCGCCTGGGTGGCTCAGTGGGTTAAGCTGCTGCCTTCAGCTCAGGTCATGATCTCAGGGTCCTGGGATCGAGTCCCGCATCCGGCTCTCTGCTCGGCGGGGAGCCTGCTTTCCTCTCTCTCTCTCTGCCTGCCTCTCCATCTACTCGTGATTTCTCTCTGTCAAATAAATAAATAAAATCTTAAAAAAAAAAAAAAACCACAAGGAGAGACCACCTCACACCAGTCAGAATGGCTAAAATGAATAAGTCAGGAAATGACAGATGCTGGCGAGGATGCAGAGAAAGGGGAACCCTACTACACTGTTGGTGGGAATGCAAGCTGGTGCAACCACTCTGGAAAACAGCATGGAGGTTCCTCAAAAAGTTGAAAATAGAGCTACCTTACGACCCAGCAATTGCACTACTGGGTATTTACCCTAAAGATACAAACATAGTGATCCGAGGGTCACGTGCACCTGAATGTTTATAGCAGCAATGTCTACAATCGCCAAACTTTGGAAAGAACCTAGATGTCCATCAACAGATGAATGTATAAAGAAGATGTGGTATATATACAGAATGGAATACTATGCAGCCATCAAATGAAATAAAATCTTGCCATTTGTGAAAACCTGGATGGAACTAGAGGGTACCATGCTTAGCGAAATAAGTCAATCAGAGAAAGACAAATATATGATCTCCCTGATATGAGCAAGTGGAGATGCAACATGAGGGGTTAAGTGGGTAGGAGAAGAATAAATGAAACAAGATGAGATTGGGAGGGAGACAAACCATAAGTGACTCTTAATCTCACAAAAAAACCGGAGGGTTCCTGGGGGGAGAGGGGTTGGGAGAAGGGGTGTGGGGTTATGGACATTGGGGAGGGTATGTTCTATGGTGAGTGCTGTGACGTGTGTAAAGTTGGTGATTCACAGACATGTACACCTGGGGATAAAATATATATGTTTATAAAAAAATAAAAAAAATTAAAATAAATATGTAATGCTTCACAAATTTGCGTGTCATCCTTGTGCAGGGGCTATACTAATTTCTGTAGCATTCCAATTTTAGTATAAGTGATACCAAAGTAAGCACTCATTATTATTATTATTATTATTATTTTTAATTTTTAATTATTTTAATTTAATTATTTTAAATTTTTAATTTTCTCTCCTTCAGATTGTGCAAGCTCAATTACTCTGGATTCCTGTTCTCTCTGAAGCCTACTGTTGAGCCTAGCTAGTGAATTTTTCATTTTAATTATACTTTCTAACTCCAGAATTCCCATTTGGTTTTCTTTTATTATGTTTTTTCATTATTCTCCATTTGATTAGACACTGTCATCATACCACCCTTTAATTCCTGAAACACGGTTTCCTTGAATTCTCTGAACATATTCATAATGGCTGCTTTGGAATTTTTGCCTGCTAAGTCCAATATCTGGGCCCCTTCATGTGCCTGCCCCTTTTTTCCTGCTGTATAGGTCTAGAGGGTACCATGCTTATCGAAATAAGTCAATCAGAGAAAGACAACTATCATATGATCTCCCTGATATGAGCAAGTGGAGATGCACCATGAGGGGTTAAGTGGGTAGGAGAAGAATAAATGAAACAAGATGGGATTGGGAGGGAGACAAACCATAAGTGACTCTTAATCTCACAAAAAAACCTGTTTCTTCACCAATCTTGTAATTTTTGGTTGACAACTGAGCACATTTGATACTACACTGTGGCAACTCTAGATATGGATTCCTCCTCTTCTCCAGGGGTTGATCCTATTGTTATTTCTATCGCAGTTTATTCAGTTGTCTACTGACTTGTCCAAACTACTTTCTCCTGCAGGCTTCAGTATCTGATGCCATCCAACCCCCTTTTTCGTTTTTTTTTTAATCTTTTCACATGCCCCTAGGTCAGCACAAGCCACTTTTCGGTGAAAGGTTATGCTTAAAACCCTCTGGAAGTTAGATTTTTACTCTAAGTGGGTGCAGACAACTACGCCCTTCTTGACTCTGAAAGTTTTACTGTGATACTAGGAGGATTCTTCTTGGCTGTGTCTTTCCCTTGATGCTCTCTGTTAAACTTCTGATTGCTTGGCCATTTCCTTGTTGATACAGTATCACAGAGCTTCAGGCAATCTTGGAATTGCTCTTCACCAAGATCCCTATTATTTTCAACAATGCCCTTAGGCATGGAATTGTACTCTGTTCCAAATAAAGTCAGCTCTCTCCCACAGTGCCTTAGAGCCTTCTTCCTTATAACCTGTCTTCCTCCAGGCAGAACCTCTGAGTCACTCATAGTACTGGGAGTTGAAGACAATATCCACTTCTCCTGGAGTTACACCTCTGCTCTAGAGTGGGTGCTGGGGCTGGTGGTGGTGGCATTGGTCTGGGACTGCCTCTCTGATGTGGTGCTTCTAGCCTATGGATAAATTGGGGTAGGACAACTGGACTAGTATTCTTGGCCAACCACACTTGGGGTAGAGCTACAACATGGGCTAGGAGATCTTCTACAGTGAAACTGTACTGGGGTGAGAGGGGACATCTTCTTGGCTGTAGTCCTGGAGTAAGTGCCCCACAATAGTCTTCATAAGACAAATTGTGTTGGGGGTGGGTAGGTTATGGCTCAGGAGCCACAGACTCCTTGTTCTTCCTGAAATTTAGTGGATTGTTTTGATTCTATTGACGGAATGTTTCTCCATTTTCTGTACGCCTTTAGGAAAATTTCCTAAAGCTTTAAATTATTAGTATTTTTAAGCTTTTTCCAGATAAAATGTTTATTAGGGAGAGAGTCCACTGTGACTTCACCCTGCTATTCCAGAAGCCAGTCTTCCATTTTTATCTTCAATGTGCTTCCATTAGAAATAATGATCCTCTGGATATTTAGCCTGTGCTGTGTAAGAAAACATAATGGCTATTTAGCCATTGCTTATAAGTTTTTAGAGTATTTGGACACTTTTCATTCCTAAGTGTGAGTTGTCCTTTTATTTCCTAAAAGACATCTTGATTTGCTTGAACACAATAAAGGAGTCAAGTACAAAATTACCAAGTCAGACAAAAGAAGTACAGTAGATGCAGTGGGGCACAGAACTCTACAGAGCCATGATATAAACATTGTAAGAGTCTTAGTAACAATGGCAATTATGGGTTTTTCACTGTACACTAAAAGAGAGGCCTGACTTTTTGCTGAGCAAGGAGCCTGATGTGGGGCTTGAGCCCAGGACCCTGGGATCATGACCTAAGTTGAAGGCAGATGCCTAACCAATTGAGCCATCCAGATACCCCTAAGATGAGTCTTGAAGAAGGAAAGCCAATCATGCAAAAGCTTGAGAGAAAAGGAGTTAAAACAGAGAATATAGCATATACAAAATCCTGTGATGGGAAAGAGCGTTTCCATGTTTAGGAAATTGAATGAAGGCTAGAAAATAAGAGAGAGGGATGGAGAAAGAAAGAAAAAGAGAGAAAGAGAGAGAGAAAGAAAGAGAGATTAGGAAAGTAATAATATGATAAAGACTGATATTTGGCGATTTCAATGCATTATTCTCTTTTTCAATGCATTATTATTAATTTAAAATCAAGTTTTACATTTATAATAAAAATTAAAATGTTGATAAGCATTTTTAAAAAAAGGAGAAAATGGGATGGGAGGAAAGTACTGGGTTGGGGAAGGAACGAGAGGCATCATTCTGGTGGAGTCACATGGCTGGGCATGGCTGGCACAGTGATGCCTGATAGTGGCTGAGGTAAAGGCCATATGATGATGGCCATGGGGAGGCTAAGCTGAAAGAACAGCAGAGGTTGTAAATAACTGCCATGTGTGTCTGCCTGCACACCTACCTCCTGCCATCAATGAGTCAACAATGGGGTGACACTAAAAGGTGTTAGATAAAATTTGTTTTCAGAAATACAACGCTTAGGACAGGGTGGAGTATGGTTTGAACAGAAACTTATAGAGAAGGTACAAGTTCATTCCTCTAATCAATGACAAATTCCTGATAGGAAATAATGAAGTTGCAAAGTGGTATTGCTCCCAGGACCCTGAGACCATGACCTGAGCCAAAGGCAGAGGCCCAACTGACTGAGCCACCCAGGCGCCCCTATAGAGTGTTAACAGATTTTTAAACTAGTTAACAAATATTAAACATTAGGAGATTTTATACAAAACTCCAATTTACTGTTGTCTGGCAGCACAGGGTCAACACTCGTGGATGAGGCACTAGCTTGTCAGTGGCGCCTGCTCCCACCCTTGATTCCCAACCCTCACACAACTACTGTTGTCTCTTGGCCTCTTTGGCCTCTGTCAGCATGTCAGCACACATTAGGAAAACATTTCAAGGAGGAGACAGAACAAGGTAGTGATGATAGGTAAGGCTCAGGGAAGAGTCTATACTTGCCTAAGCTCTCTTAAGGAGGTTAAGAGGAAGTGGAGAATAAAGGCAGCCTCAGGGACAGGCAGACCAGATGTGGGTTAGAGAAGTTACAGAATCCAAAGGCTGGTCAAATGACTTGAGCCATTTAGCAGGCAAGGATGGAGCTAATTAACACAAAACATGGAAACCCAAATTGGTTAGTAGAGGATGCTACTCAAAGCAGGGTGGCAGTGAAGTGGAGGGGCTGGAGTTCCAGCCTTGTCACTACCACTGAGACATATTTTCTGGTTGTTCTCTAGAGGCCTTTTCAGTTATTTCAGTCTAAGATGGAATATAACAGCATCTGAGGTCTCTGAGCAGACACTGTAACAGCATGTGGCCATGCTCATCAGGACAACTAGTAGATACCAGCACTGTCCTTAGTAAGCTCTGAAATACTGTGAACTTAGCTGCTAGCCAAGTCACATGGAGATTAGGAGATCTGACATTTTATTTTATAATTTTTTAAAAGATTTTATTTATTTATTTGAGAGAGAGAGAAAAACAAGTAGATCTGTGCTGAGCATGGACCCTTACCAGGGCTTGATCTCACGACTCTGAGATAATGACCTAAGCTGAAACCAAAAGTCCACCAATTGAGCCACTCAGGTGCCCCAGGAGATCTGACATTTTAAAGTTATGTGATGGATCAGTGTTAATAAAATTGAGTTTCTACTTTGGGAAGCAGTTGAGTATACCCTTTTGCTTTCTTGCTCTAGAATACCCACTGGATAAGGCAGATGTGTACATTCAGCAATACCAAATCTGTGCTGCCAGTGATGTGCAAGCTAGGCCTCAGGCCACAGGTGACCTTTCACACTCACCCTGGCACTGAGCACTGTTGGTAGATACCCTACACCTAGTGTGAGAGGGACACTGCAATTTTTAGAAGTGATTAACTTCAAACAGCAAAGAGAAAATGTCTTCTCTTTGCAGTTTGGAAGTAGGATGTTAGTGGTTTGAATAAGAACTGTATTCGTTCAGTGAGACAATTTGACATTGAAAATTCTTGGCATAAAGATCTGGCAAATGAATGCCACTTATTTAAAATCAATGTTTCACCCATGTCTAAAATGTAGGCCCTCATCCATGTAAGATCCCTCCTCTAATTTTCATGATTTTAAGAATGTGATTTTCATGATTTTAAGCATTTTAAGCATGTGGTGCAGGGGAGTAGCTGGTCTACAGAAGAGGGGCTGTTTTAAGCTCTGCTGTTTTACATATTATTTAAAAAATTTTTTTATTGTGTTATGTTTGTCACCATAAAATACATCATTAGTTTTTGATGCATTGTTTCAAGATTCATTATTTACGTACAACACCCAGTGCTCCATGCAATATGTGCCCTCCTTAATACTCACCACTAAGCTGACCCCTTTCCCCACCCCCCTCTGTTTTACATATTATTAATATATTTATTTGAGAGAGAGAGAGAGAGCGAGAAAGAGAGAGAGCGCACAAACCAGGGGAGAGGCAAAGCAGAGGGAGAGGGAAAACAGACTCTCCGTCGAGCAAGGAGCCTGATGTGGGACTGGGATCATGACCTGAGCTGAAGGTAGATGCTTAACCCACTGAACCACCCAGGACCCTTGAGCTCTGCTGTTGATGGATGTGACTATGCACCTGGCTATGCACCTGTATAATCCAGATTAATTTAAATCTGTTTCATACCTACTAAAATCTTGCACTTCATCTGTGCTCAAAATCTTGGTTTCCTTCACCCACTGGGCAAATTTACTATTACAAATGCAGTTAATGGATAAGATTATTCTCTAATCAGGTGGCCACGCTCCTAAGTCTATAAGCAGATATGTGCACCTTGGTGAAGGGGCTTGGAGAAAAGTGCTTGATAATAGTGCAAAGATACACTATTCCACACAGAAATGGCATTGCCATACATGAAACCAACTTTGTGATGCTGTCCTTGTCATCCAGCTACTGCAGTTCTGTTTGTAAAATAAAGCTCTACTCTGGGTGAAGCCACAATCATGAAAATACCCACAGTCTTCAGCTTGCCCCTGCCCCTAGCCAGCCACACCCCACCCCTCCCAGCCCAGAAAATAAGATAGCAGTCAAAAAAGTAGTTCAAGAATCTCCTGTTTAGCCACCAGGAGTCATTTGGCAGGACTTTTGATTCTATGTGTTTCTGAGCCATGAGGGTGAGGCTGGGACCACGTTGGAAGATCTGACTAAAACTGGTGCCAAATGAAACTACATTCCACAGTACATTCCCACCAGCATAAAATAAAACAGATAAGAAGCTCACTGTTCAATCACATTCACATCATGTTGGAAGTATAAAAGTCCATTATGGAGTTAATATTTGTCTTTAAGAATTTTTTTTCCTTCTCTTACCAGCTTAAGGACAGATCATGCTAATTAAAGAATACTTTAAAAGAATTCTAAAAATCCATGTATTGTTAATTTGCAAAAGCAAGAACAAAGCACAAGGAATAAGTTAAACAAAACTGTGAATCTGTAAAGGGAATTTCAGTGAGACTCTAATTCCTCTTTGAAGTTTCAAATGTTCCTCCCCAACTTTTGAAAAATATTCATATTTCCCCTTCCTTTCACTCACTGGCTCAGTTTCACAGAAACACAAGAGAAACAGGCTTGTGTGCGTGTGTCTATGCATGTACACAGAGAGAGGAGATTACGTGAACATGTGGGATGTTTACCCGGGTTATGGGAGCAGTTCTTAGCAGTCCACCAAGAATTCCCGGAATTAGAGTCAGTCTGGCTGCTTTCTTCTAGGTCAGTGTCAACTTAAGCAGCCTCTAAAGATCAACAAGGTTCTCTCTCTCATATTATAATTTCTTACTAAGCCTCCATTTTAAGGAAGGAATGGAAGAAATTGGAGGACAAAGTGAGAGGGGAAAAGCAAGAAAAAGAAAAAAGGGGAGGGAGAAGGGGGAGAAGAAAAGAGAGTTTGGATATGAACAGTGGGGGAGGAAGAATCACAGAAAAGAGGGAGGGAAGAAGAAAAGCAGGAGGGAAGGACAGCAGAGGGCTGAGTGGGTGGAGGGCCTTTCCCCAGCTCCACCAACCCACTCGGCAGACGGGAAACCAGATACAGCAGGACATTGTGTTCTTCTCCTGAAAAACAACCAGACTGTGCTCCTAAAGTAAACAGTTAATCCTGTTGTTTATCTTTGTAACATGAGGAGATGTTAACAGGATGATTTCTACTTCACAGAAATGTGGTTTTTTTATTCATTAAAAAATCATATTTTCTCTTTGGTATAAGTATGACATACAAACTTTCTAGTATCAGTGAACAGGAAGGAATAACAATCTATCTTTGCTAAAAATGACTGAACTAAAGGCAAAAAACCTGAGAAAAACCTTTTCTTCACTCAGGCATCCTATTTAATTTTGGAAAATCCTGCATTACTGAATCAAACCAAGTCAAACCAAAACAAAATCTGTTGTAAGTTTGGCCCACTCCAAACTTTGATTTTGGGTATTGCTTGTGGAGATAAAACTATTACTGGGCCAAGACAAGAGTAAGAAGAATACATTTTATATGTTAATAGAAGTTTGCCCACAGAACAAATTTTCAAAGCTATATAGTTATTCTTATACATTTTTATTAGTTGCAATTTTTATGGAGGTAATTGTGGAATCACAGGCAATTTTAAGAGATGCTATAGAGCTTGTATGTACACTTTGTTCAGTTTCCCCCAGTAGTGTACTCTTCTACTAGCAAATAATGGTATAACATCACAATTGACATTGACACAATGACATTGACACAATCCATCAGTTTTTTTTAGATTTCACAAATTTTAGTTGTTACTGTGCATGTATTCATGAATGTATTCAGCGCTATAAAGTTTTACTGCCTGTGTAGGATCCCATATCCAGCACCATGGTCAAGAATGTGAACAGTTCCCTCTCCCTTAGGCTGTCTTTTATAACCTGCTTCCCACCATCTCTGCACCCATCCCAACATCTAGATGTTATTAATCTGTCCTTCATTTCTAAAATTCTGCCATTTCAAAATATTATAAAAAACAGAATCATCTAGTATATAATCTTTGGGATTGGAATTTTTTCCCCTCAGCACAGTTCCCTGGTGATTAACGTAAGCTATTATGCTTTTTATTTTTATAGCAGCTTTGAGACATAATTTATATGCCATAAAATTTACCCCATTGATAAAAGCAATAAGTGGCAAAATACACATAATATTTGTTATTTTAACCTATTTAAGGAGCAATTCAGTAGCATTCACTATATTCACAATGTTCTACAACCAACAACACTATCTTATTCCAGAATATTTTCATCACCCCAGAAGGAAATCTCAGTCTACTAAAGCAACCTTCTCATCTTCCCCTCCCACAAGTACCTGAAGACAACTAATCTACTTTCTGTCTCTACGGATTTGCCTATTTTGGATACTTCACATGAATGGAATCATGCAATATGTGGCCTTTTGTGTCTGTCTTCTTTCACTTAGCATAACGATTTCAAGTTTCATTCACATTGTACATCATTCATTTTTGTTGATGAATATTCCATTTTGGGCTTATTTCCACTGTTCTGCATTTATGAAATAATGGTGCTAGGAACATCTATGTAGGAGTTACATGGATATATGTTTTCGATTCTAACTGCCTATATACGTAGGAGTGGAATTGTTAGGTCATATAGTAACCCTATGTTTAACATTTTTTTTTTTAAAGGCTTAAAATGTGGGGTGCCGGGTGGCTCAGTGGGTTAAAGCCTCTGCCTTCGGCTCAGGTCATGATCCAGGGTCCTGGGACTGAGCCCTGCATCGGGCTCTCTGCTCAGCGGGGAGTCTGCTTCCTCCCCCCTCTCTCTCTGCCTGCCTCTCTGACTACTTGTGATCTCTGTCTGTCAAATAAATAGATAAAAATCTTAAAAAAAAAAAAAGGCCTAAAATGTATTTTACTAAGTTGATGCTACATTACTGATTCATTTCTCAGAAAAACTCCAAAGACATCAGGAACAAATAAAACACGATATACCAATAAAAAATGCACACCATAAGTACCTAAGATAGACTAGGTTAAGAGCTACTGTCTGACCTTCAGCATACAGTAACCCTGTTCCTAAGATTGTACTAGGCCTATCAAGAGAAGTTGTGAACAACAACATCATGGACAAAAAAGGGCCAATCCTGCGTTGTCCTTATCCAAGAAAAAGGTGGAGGTATCTTAATACAAGATTTTAAAAAAACTATATCAAAATGAAAATCCTTAAGAGAAAATGTCTTCCTTAAGGCATGATGGGGTAATATATGTGATAGAACTATAGGTATGTTGTCTGTGACCTCTGTGGACAGTTGCCTGAATTCCCATCTGTGAGTGAATGGAGCAATGGGACTAAGTTCATTGGGGGATGTTCTTGTGGTGTATGTGGCAGTGTCTCTAGTGTTGTGAGGTATAGGAATGAAAAAGCAAGGAGAAGAGGATGGACATAAAATGGAATGATCAAAATTAATGGGGGCTCTAACTGGATTCATTTTGTCATGGTTCTACCCTGCACCCAGGCCCTCAATAATCACATGACACTTCAGGAAAACACCCTACACAGAATCCATTAGTTAAATAATATACAACACAGAACTGATTGGTTAAATATAGCTCCTCCCTTGCACTCTATATTTGACTTTTGAGGAAATGCCTAACTGTTTTACAAGGTGGCTGCACCATTTTACATTTCCACTAGCTGAGTATGAGGGTTCCAATCTTTCCACATACTCACTGATACTTATTACTGTCTGCTGTGTTTATTATAGCCATACCAGTGGGTGTGAAGTAGTATACCACTGTGGGTTTTGGTTTGCATTTCCCTAATGACTAATGATATTGGCCATCATGTACTTCTTGGACATCTGTATATCTTCTTTGGAGAAATGTCTATTCATATCCTTTGACCATTTTTTATTTGGGTTATCTTTTTATGTTGAGTTATATTAGTTCTTCATATATTCTGGATACAAGTCTCCTGTCAGATACGGGATTTGCAAAAAATTTCTCTCATTCCCTGGGTTGTCTTTTTATTTTCTTGGTGATGGCCTTTGAAACAGAACTTTTTAATTTTGACAAAATCCCATTTATATATTTTTCTTTTGTTTTATATGCTTTTGGTGTCATAGGTAAGAAACCACTGCTTAATATATAAGGTTATGAAGCTATAGTCCTATGTTTTCTGAGAGCTATAAAGTTTTTTGTTCTTATTTTTAGGTCAATAATCCATTTTGAGTTTACTCTTGCATATGGTGTGAGGCAAGGGTCAACTTAATTCTTTGGCATGTGGGAAGTGAAGGGGAGTAGGGGAATGGGATGGAAGGGAAGGGAAGTAAAAAAAAAGGTTCAACCCTGCAGAACAGAGGATTTAGAATTTTAGAGTCTATCATTGGCAAAGAGTTGTACAAATGCATCTATACTCTCTAAGGTACATAGACTAAAATTGCTGCTGTATTTATTTAGGTCCAGTCAATACAGAGCAGAAGTCACTGGCCAGTATCTTCTTTCATCTAGTTCCATTACTTTACCATCATTATGCAGAGGACTCCCAAAGCTCTACCTTCTGATCCAAAATTGTTATTCCTCCTATGCATTACCTCTTTGTGTAATGTGGCCCCTACCATTCTCAGCTACTGTTTCAAAACCTGAGAGCACTTTTTCTTTTTTTCACATCTAGTTGTTATAGCCTATCCATTTACCTTCATATCTATCTTTTTAATATCATTATTCCTTCTCATTCCTGTTATCATTTTCTTATTTTGCTTGTGACCTTTTTTGCTCAACAGGCTTCCTAACCTCATTCTTCCTTTTTCCCTAACCCCTTCTAAAGGGACAAAATTAATCATGTCACTCGACTAATCACAGACCTTCAAAGGTATCCTAATGACTTCTACATGTCTCAACACAGGTCTGTGAGTCGAAGAAGATCAAATTCCTACAACCATTTCCCCACCTGAGTCTTGGCTCCCATTAGCTCCTCTCAACTAATCTGATATTGTCACTTCCACTTGTCTAAGTATGTTCATTTTCAAAATCAAACTCAAATTCCGTATCTTTCATGAAGGTACCTCTCATTCCAATAGTGATAACAGTTCTTCCTTTTTCTTTGTAATCAATGTGGTTCTTTTGCCTTGACTTTTTTTCTTTTTATATATCTATGTTTTTATTTATTTGACAGAGATCACAAGTTTTTTCCCTTACTTTAGTTATCACATTCTACTCTGTATTATAAACACTTGCATACATCTTTTTTCTCTACTTTTTGTTTGGAAGTTTCTTTATTTTCCCCTTTTTCATTAAGTTTTTTTTTTCTTAAGGATTTTATTTATTTATTTGACAGAGAGAAATCACAAGTAGATGGAGAGGCAGGCAGAGAGAGAGAGAGAGAGAGAGAGGGAAGCAGGCTCCCTGCTGAGCAGAGAGCCCAATGCGGGACTCGATCCCAGGATCCTGAGATCATGACCTGAGCCGAAGGCAGCGGCTTAACCCACTGAGCCATCCAGGCACCCTTTCATTAAGCTTTTAATTTTAATTCCAGTATAGTTAAAATACAATGTCACATTAGTTTCAGGTGTACAATATAGTGATTCAGCAATTCTATATATTACTCAGTTCTCATCATGATAAGTGTACTCTTAATCTCCATCACCTATTTTACCCAACTACCACCCCCAATTTCCCTCCTGGTAACTATCAGTTTGTTCTCTATAGTTAAGAGTCTGTGTCTTGGTTTCTCCCTTTTTTTCTTTCCTTTGCTCATTTGTTTTCTTTCTTAAATTCCATATGAGGAAAATCATATGGTATTTGTCTTTCTCTGCCTTATTTTGCTTAGCATAGTACTCTCAAACTCCATCCATGTCATTGCAAATGGCAGGATTTCCTTCTTTAAAAAAAAATATTTTATTTATTTATTTGACAGAGAGAGAGGGAGCGAGAGCAAGAGCGAGCTAGCACAGGCAGGGGGGCAGCAGGCAGAGGGAGAGGGAGAAGCAGGATCCCTTCTGAGCAAGGAGCCTGATGCAGGGCTCAGTATCAGGACCCTGAGATTATGACCTGGGCTGAAGACAGATGCCTAACCAACTGAGCCATCCAAGTGCCCTGAGATTTCATTCTTTTTTATGGGTGAATGATATTCTAATATCTGTATCTGTATCTATCTATCTATGCCTTCTTTATCTACTCATTAATTGATGGACACTTAGTCTGTTTTCATAATTTCTCTATTGAAATAATGCTGCTAAAAACCACAGTGGGGCATGTATCCCTTTGAATTAGTGTTTTTGTATTTTTGTCTACCCAGTAGTGTGATTGATTGCTGGGTCATAGGGTAGTTCTATTTTTAACTTTTTTTTTTTTTTTAAGATTTTATTTATTTCTTTGACAGAGAGAGAAATCACAAGTAGACAGAGAGGCAGGCAGAGAGGGAGAGGGGAAAGAAGGCTCCTTGGTGAGCAGAGAGCCCTATGTGGGGCTCAATCCCAGGACCCTGATCATGACCTGAGCCGAAGGAAGAGGCTTAACCCACTGAGCCACCCAGGTGCCCCTATTTTTAACTTTTTGAGGAAGCTTCATGCTGTTTTCTACAGTGGTCAAACCAGTTTGCATTCCCACCAACAGTGCATAAGTGCTGTTTTCCCCCACATCCTCTCCAATGCTCTTTATTTCTTGGGTTTTTGATTTTAGCCATTCCAGCAGGTATAAGATGCTATCTCATTATAGTTTTAATTTGCATTCCCTGATAGAGAAATTAAATTAAATTTCAAATGATATGATATAGATGAAATGATATAGAAATAAAATTAAAATTGCATTTTAATTTGTATTTCCCTGATGATATAGAAATAGATCCACAATAATATGGTCAATTAATCTTGACAAAGGAGTAAAGACTGTACAGTGGGAAAAAGATAGTCTGTTTGACAAATGGTATTGGGGAATCTAGAGAGCTACGTGCAAAAGAATTAAAGTGGACCACTTTCTTATACCATCCATAAAAATCAACCCCAAGTAGATTAAAGATCAAAATGTGAGACCTGAAACCAAAAAAAATCCTAGAAGAGAGCACAGACAGTAATTTCTCTGACATTAGCCATAGTGACATTTTTCTAGATATGTCTGCTGAAGCAAGGGAAATAAAAGCAAAAATAAACTACTGGGACTACATCAAAATAAAAAGCTTCTGCAGAGTGAAGGAAACAATCAACAAAACTAAATAAAAGGCAACCTACTGAATGGGAGAAATATTTGCAAATGATATATCCAATAAAGGGTTAGTACCCAAATACATAAAGAACTAATACAACTCAACAGCCCAAATGCAAATAATCCAATTAAAAAAATGGACAGAGAACATGAACATACATTTCTTCCAAGAAGACAAACAGATGGCTGATGGACATGAAAAGATGCCTAGAAGTTTCTCGAGGGCAGGGATTGTATTTCTTATTCCCTATGTACCTAATATAACTCTTAGCTCACAGCTTTATACATTACAGATGATACACATATGCTTGGTATACCAAGTTGAATTAATCAACAGGTATTTTTTTAGTTTTTTGGGGATAGAAGGTATAAGATGCAGTTCATACCCTCAGGAACAGTAACATGTACTTAAAATGATTCCTACAGGTAATTCATAAGGTGAGACTTCTACATTCTTCTAAAGTATAGGTATGGGAAGGGAAGTATTAGTACTCCCGTGAAGTATTAAGAACAAAATAAATGCGATTCGGGGTCTCTTCTGATTCCATACAAATTTTAGGATTATTTGCTCCAGCTCTTTGAAAAATACTGGTGGAATTTTGATCGGAATGGCATTAAAAGTATAGATTGCTCTAGGCAGTATAGACATCTTAACAATGTTTATTCTTCCGATCCAAGAGCATGGAATGGTCTTCCATCGTTTTGGGTCTTCTTCAATTTCTTTCATGAGTGTTCTGTAGTTCCTCGAGTACAGATCCTTTACCTCTTTGGTTAGGTTTATTCCCAGGTATCTTATGGTTCTTGGTGCTATAATAAATGGAACTGATTCTCTAATTTCCCTTTCTGTATTTTCATTGTTAGTGTATAAGAAAGCCACTGATTTCTGTACATTGACTTTGTATCCTGCCATGTTGCTGAATTGCTGTATGAGTTCTAGTAGTTTGGGGGTGGAGTCTTTGGGGTTTTCCATATAAAGAATCATGTCATCTGTGAAGAGAGAGTTTGACTTCTTCATTGTCAATTTGGATACCTTTTATTTCTCTTTGTTGTCTGATTGCTGTTGCTAGGACTTCTAATACTATGTTGCACAAGAGTGGTGAGAGTGGGCATCCTTGTCGTGTTCCTGATCTCAACGGGAAGGCTGCAAGCTTTTTCCCATTGAGGATGATATTTGCTGTGGGTCTTTCATAGATAGATTTGATGAAGTTCAGGAATGTTCCCTCTATCCCTATAACTCTGAAGCATTTTAATAAGGAACGGATGCTGGATTTTGTCAAATGCTTTTTCTGCATCAATTGAGAGGACCATGTGGTTCTTCTCTCTTCGCTTATTAATTTGTTCTATCACATTGATTGATTTGCAAATGTTGAACCATCCTTGTAGCCCAGAAATGAATCCCACCTGGTTATGGTGGATAATCTTTTTAAGTGCTAAGGAAATGTTGAAAAACAAAAATAAAACTGGGGGCATCACGTTACCCAATTTCAAGCTTTACTACAAAGCTGTGATCACTAAGACAGCATGGTACTGGCATAAAAACAGACACATAGACCAGAGGAACAGAGTAGAAAGCCCATATATGGACCCTCAACTCTATGGGCAAATAATCTTCGACAAAACAGGAAAAAATATGCAGTGGAAAAAAGACAGTCTCTTCAATAAATGGTGCTGGGAAAACTGGACAGGTATATGTAGAAGAATGAAACTCAACCATTCTCTTATACCGTACACAAAGATAAACTCAAAATGGATAAAGACCTCAACATGAGACAGAAATCCATCAGAATCCTAGAGGAGAATATAGGCAGTAACCTCTTCGATATCAGCCACAGCAACTTCTTTCAAGATATGTCTCCAAAGGGAGGGAGGAGTAAAGATGGCGGAAAAGTAGCAGGCTGAGACTACTTCAGCTAGAAGGAGATCACCTAGATAGCCTATCTAAAGATAGCAAACACCTACAAATCCATTTGTAGATTGAAGAGAAGAAAAACAGCATATTCTAGAAACAGAAAAACAACCACTTTCTGAAAGGTAGGAATGGCGGAGAAGTAAATCCAAAGCGACGGGAAGATAGACCCTGGGGGGAGGAGCCAGCTCCCGGCAAGCGGCGGAGCAACGGAGCACAAAATCAGGACTTTTAAAAGTCTGCTCCGCTGAGGGACATCGCTCCAGAGGCTAAACCGGGGAGAAGCCCTCGCGGGGTCAGCGTGGCCTCATGTCCCGCAGGGTCACAGAAGGATCGAGGCTGTCTGAGTGTCGCAGAGCTTGAAGGTATTAGAACGGGGAAGCCGGCTACAGAGACAGAGCCGACAGTAAGCTCACAGCTCCGGGGTACCTTGAACCGGTCACAGGTTCGGTGAGCTCAGGGTGTGGCCGGAGGTCAGGCAGACGGGAGTTACTGGGCGCTATTCTCTGAGGGTGCACTGACGAGTGGGGCACTGGGCTCTCGGCTCCTCCGGGCCAGAGACCAGGAGGCCGCCATTTGTATTCCCGTCCTCCGGAACTCTACGGAAAGAGCTCAGGGAACAAACGCTCCTGAAAGCAAACCCGAGCAGATTACTCACCCCGGCCCCGGGTAAGGGAGGTGTAATTCCGCCTGGGGCAAAGACACTTGAGAATCACTACACCAGGCCCCTCCCCCAGAAGATAAACAAGAAATCCAGCCAAGACCAAGTTCACCTACCAAGGAGTGCAGTTTCAATACCAAGGAGAGCAGCAGAATTCCAGAAGAGGAAAAAGCAAAGCACGGAACTCATGGCTTTCTCCCTATGATTCTTTAGTCTTGC
>NC_081559.1:114543019-114651907 GCF_022355385.1 Mustela nigripes | reverse complement strand
ACTAGCCTCAGCAATCAGACAACAAAAGGAAATTAAAGGCATCCAAATTGGCAAAGAAGAAGTCAAACTATCACTCTTCACAGATGATATGATACTATATGTGGAAAACCCAAAAGACTCCACTCCAAAACTGCTAGAACTTATACAGGAATTCAGTAAAGTTCCAGGATATAAAATCAATGCACAGAAAACAGTTTCATTTACAAATCAAAACCACAATGAGATATCACCTCATACCAGTCAGAATGGCTAAAATTAACAAGTTAGGAAATGACAGATGCTGGCAAGGATGCGGAGAAAGGGGAACCCTCCTACACTGTTAGTGGGGATGCAAGCTGGTGCAACCACTGTGGAAAACAGCATGGAGGTTCCTCAAAATGTTTCAAATAGAACTGCCCTATGACCCAGCAATTGCACTACTGGGTATTTACCCTAAAGATACAGATGCAGTGATCTTTTAAAGGGGCATGTGCACCCGATTGTTTATAGCAGCACTGTCCATAATAGCCAAACTATGAAAAGAACCTAGATATCCATCAACAGATGAATGGATAAAGAAGATGTGGTATATATACACAATGGAATACTATGCAGCCATCAAAAGAAATGAAACCTTGGCATCTGCGACAATGTGGTTGGAACTAGAGCGTATCATGCTTAGCGAAATAAGTCAAGCGGAGAAAGACAATTATCATATGATCTCCCTGATATGAGGAAGTGGTGATGCAACATGGCGGCTTAAGGGGGTAGGAGAAGAATAAATGAAACAAGATGGGATTGGGAGGGAGACAAACCATAAGTGACTCCTAATCTCACAAAAAAAACAGGGTTGCTGGGGGGAGGGAGTTTGGGAGAAGTGAGGTGGGGTTATGGAATTGGGGAGGGTATGTGTTATGGTGAGTGCTGTGAAGTGTGTAAACCTGGAGATTCACAGACCCATACCCCTGGGGATAAAAATATATTATATGTTCATGAAAAATAAAAAATTAAAAAAAAAAGATATGTCTCCAAAGGCAAAGGAAACAAAAGCAAAAATGAATTTTTGGGACTTCATCAAAATCAAAAGCTTCTGCACAGCAAAGGAAACAGTCAACAAAATAAAGAGGCAACCCACGGAATGGGAGAAGATATTTGCAAATGACAGTATAGACAAAAGGTTGATATCCAGGATCTATAATGAACTTCTCCAACTCAACACCCACATAAAAGACAATCATTAAAAAAATGGGCAGAAGATATGGACACTTCTCCAATGAAGACATATAAATGGCTATCAGACACATGAAAAAATGTTCATCATCACTAGCCATCAGGGAGATTCAAATTAAAACCACATTGAGATAACACCTTACATCAGTTAGAATGGACAAAATTAGCAAGACAGGAAACAACATGTATTGGAGGGGATGTGGAGAAAGGGGAACCCTCTTCCACTGTTGGTGGGAATGCAAGTTGGTGTAGCCACTTTGGTGAACAGTGTGGAGATTCCTCAAGAAATTAAAAATACAGCTTCCCTATGACCCTGCAATTGTACTACTGGGTATTTACCCCAATGATACAGATGTAGTGAAAAGGGCCATCTGCACCCCAATGTTTATAGCAGCAATGGCCACAGTCGCCAAACTGTGGAAAGAACCAAGATGCCCTTCAACGGACAATGGATAAGGAAGATGTGGTCCATATACATTATGGAGTATTATGCCTCCATCAGAAAGGACGAATACCCAACTTTTGTAGCAACATGGACGGGACTGGAAGAGATGATGCTGAGTGAAATAAGTCAAGCAGAGAGAGTCAATTATCATATGGTTTCACTTATTTGTGGAGCATAACAAATAGCATGGAGGACAAGTGGAGTTAGAGAGGAGAAGGGAGTTGAGGGAAATTGGAAGGGGAGGTGAACCATGAGAGACTATGGACTCTGAAAACAATCTGAGGGTTCTGAAGGAGAAGGGGGTGGGAGTTTGGGGGAACCAGGTGGTGGGCATTGGAGTTGGCATGGATTGCATGGAGCACTGGGTGTGGTGAAAAAATAATTAATACTGTTACGCTGAATAGAAATAAAAAATTAAAAAAAAAAAAAAGGAAATGCCGGAAAGGAGGGAAGAAGCAATATTGGCTAAGAAAGTTTATTATCCAAAATGTGCCAAATTAACTCAAACCGCCCTGGGCAGATTGTGGTTCTATTTTCTCTCAACTTACTCCCCAACTCCCTCTCGAATGAGGGATCATTTGGTATTCATACTTTTTCGTGTCTACTCAGAAATGAAATCTGAAGAGACAAATGTCTATGACTGAGAATAGAGTGATGAACAAGGCACCCCGCAAGGGTCATAGTTTCAATAGTGCCATAGGTAAGTTATACTATACCAATGAGTTCTCTGGATCACCAAGTAGTATGTCAGCAAAAGCAAGAGTCATCACATTCTCAACCAGGGTTCTGTAAGGGGACTGAACCCTAAAACTCCGAGGATCCACTGCATTTAATGAATAAGAATCCTCCAATAACTGGTACGTCTAAAATGGTACCATTTACGTGCACTCTTAGGAGAAATGAGAATAAGCTTCAGGGTTCTACATTTCCAATGTGGGAGCCTGTTTAGAGTAAATGAACTTGAGAGTAAACAGCACTACTGTATTAGGCCTATTGAAACAACAGGGAACAGTATTTAATCATTCTTGGATGATACGATTCTGAATCAGGGCTCCACACTCTAGGCTGACTAACTGGTCTAGAAACCAGTCCTACCTAATGCAATGGTTTATAAGTCATCTATGTTTGTGAAGTACAGGTACATATTCTACCTACTCTGACTCTACCAAATAAAACACATATTACCTAGGCAAAAGGCAAACATATAAGGCTTACTGGTTTTTTTTCTGAAATATCAATGGTGATTTTCTAAATTCTTCTGCAAACCTAAGAATACCTGTTCTAGAAACAATTTCACTGTGAAAAATATTAAATTGCTTTACGCTATTTCATACTAATTTGAATTTCAAAGACTAAACCATATTCCGTTTACTGTATTGAGAACAGACAAGGGGTCATTTTTAGAAGACATCTCTGTTTCTCAGAGAGAAGGAAGTTTCTCATGTATGAATTTCTTCCATTTCCAGCCCGCCTCTCTCAGTACATAGGACTGCATGCCATACCAGCTGACATTCCATTGAGCTTCTTACACACCCTCAACTTCCAACTAACCTGGGCACCTAGGATACTCACTGCCTACAGGTCTTTGTTTTGCAATGACTATTTGTTATCCTACATCTACCTGTTCAGTCTCCAAACACCAGCGTTTGCATGTAGACCAGCAAACTAACATACTTTGAAAGCTTAGAGCAGTCTCCTTTCAGTTCATAGCCTGCTTTGCTCTCTTTCCTGCCAACCTTCTAGAAAATATGCATTTCACTTATTTCCGTTTATTCACTTCTTATTTGCTTTTGTGATAATTTAGAGGTTTTTGGAAACAATCTCAAATTTATTAAAAGTTCCAAAATACAGTACAAAGCATGTTTTTCCCCCCGAATCATTTGGGAATAAGTTTGCTCAAACAAGGACTTTCTCTTACATAACTGCCATACAACCATCAAGGGGAGGAAACAAATATCTACTTCTCAGACACCACTCATGCTTTGCCCATTGTTCTAGTCATGTCCTTTGTAGCAAAAGGAGATAATTCAGAATCATTTATTGCATTGAGTAGTCATGTCTCTTTAATTCTCTACAATCTGGGTTTCTCAATCTTTCTTTGACTTTCATGACCTTAACATTTTTGAAGGATACAGGCTAGTAATTTTGTAGTGCACAAACCTTCAGTTTGGGTTTGTCTGATATTTTGTCATGATGAGATCCAGCCTATGTATCACTGGTAAGAATAACACAAAATTGATGCTATGTTCTTTTATATAATTGGCACACTATATTTCAATTTGTCCCATTACTAATGATGTTCACTTACTACTTGATTAAGGTGATGTCTGCCAGGCTTTTCAGCTATTTCCTTCTGAAATTAAAAAAAAAAACTGTGTGGGAGATACTTTCAAACTATGTAAATATCCTATTCCTTATCAAATTTTTAATTCATTCATTTTTACATATGAGTATAGACTCATGGATTCTTATACCAGGGGCTACAATCCATAAGTATTATTAATTTTGATGTTTAAATCCTTCCAGATTTTGTTAGTGGCAACCCCTTGCAAGCTAGATCCTGTATCCTTTTGATGTCTCCATCATTCTCTGAGAATGTTCTTACTTTCTGACATAATGAAATGTTCAAAGCTCATCTTATATTTTCTCTCATCCATACCTGGAATCAGTGATTTCACCAAGAAGCCCTGGTTTCTTTCAGGTATTTAAAAGTTAATATCTGGGGGTGTCTGGGTGGCTCAGTGGGTTGGACCTCTGCCTTCGGCTGGGGTCATGATCTCAGGGTCCTGGGATTGAGCCCTGTATCAAGCTCTCTGCTCAGAAGGGAGCCTGCTTCCTCTTCCCCCTCTGTCTGCCTCTCTGCCTACTTGTGATCTCTCTGTCAAATAAATAAATAAAATCTTAAAAAAAAATAAATGTGTACACATACAAACTCACACCCAGTAATACACATTTACTTTTGTCTATTCACCCATTCATCTATTTTGAAAATTATGAGTTGACATCACCATAGGGTTCATTTCAGTTTTCTCTTTTTCTACATGTTATTAACTCACAAATACCTCAAACTCAGCATGTCTAAAACCAAACATAATTTTCCTAGTTTTCTCCAAATCTGTTCACCCTCCTTATTTTCTCATCTCATATAATAATACCATTTATTTTGTTGCCCAAACCTTAGAATCCTTCTAGATCTTTCTTTTCTTCCACCTTCCACATCCAATCATTCATAGCATCCTAACTTTTTCACTTCTTAGCTATTTCCAGATGTGCACCTTCTATTTATCCATTAGTTTGCCTTAATAGTAAGTTAGACTTCTTGCCTTTCACACAGGCATTTACAGTTACCTCTTCTGTTCAGGAACTCCCAGTGTATGACATGTATCACATGTAGAGAAAAATCTGAAGACTTTACTACAGAAAACCAGAGCAAAGTTCTAGATCTTCTCATGACCAGAACCCTGACCCTATTCCTTCTATTTTCATTTACAATGTATGAAAAGCCACACTGCCTCCCTGATGTTTTTTTAAAAAAGCCAAGCAGCCCTTTGCATTTACCCTCTCTACCTGGGACACTCTTCTTCCAGACACCTGCATGGTTTGCTCTCTCATCTCCTTTGGAATTTTTCTTGAATATTATCTTCTCAGTGAGGCTTTCTTTGATCCTTAGGTAAAAAGAGTAACCATCAACATTCACTATTCCCTTATCCAACTTGATTTAAAGCCCTAATCACTATTATTTTCTTATATTGTATCTCTTTATCTGCTGCCACTCTTCGCCAGTAGGAACTTACATTAGTAAGTTCCATTAATTCCATTAGCAGGCAGAGCGGCAGGCAGAGGGAGAGGAAGAAAAAGGCTCCCCCCAGCCCCCAGCAGAGAACATGACATGGGGCTGGATCCCCAGGATCATGACCTGAGCCAAAGGCAGATGCTTAACTGACTGAGTCATCCAGGTATCCCACCACAGAGATTTGAGGGTTTTTTTCTCTTTTCTTTTGGTCTTTCTTATTGTTGTATCCCTAATGCCCAGAACAATGTGTGAAACATAGTAAATATTTAGCAAATGAACATTTCCTCATGGTGTTTCGTTACATTATATAGTAGATTAATATTCTATCATGTAGCATGTCATAATAATTCTCCTTATAATGGATATTTAGGTTGTTTCTTTTTCCCCCCTTTAATAAGGCACTGCTACCATGAAGAACAGTGTGTGTGTGTGAATTTTTTTTTTGTTTTTCATCAATTAAATTTCTTAGGGATTTCTGGGTCAAAGAGTATATCTTTATTGTTATATATTATATACTGTTCTCAAAATAGCTGTAATGCTTAAAAATTCTGATAGCAATACCTGTGTATAAGGAGTCCTATAATTTTTCTAAATAATTTATACAGTTTAAAATTTTAAAGTATTACAGAAATATATGACACAAAGTTTCCCTCAAATTCTTGTCTTCCATTCTCCTAGTTCCCATATGCTTACACACATATTCACTGTAATTTGTATTTTACATATCCTTCTGCAGTTTCTCTCTTTCTTTCCCTATCGCCCTCTCTCCTTCTATCTTCCCACCCCAGGAATACTCTCCAAGGAATATAGCACATTTCAAATCTGCTCCTTGCTTTTGTACATAACCTATGTCATAAACTGTTTCTTTCTTTCCTTTTTTTTTTTTTTTTAGGGAGGGGGAAGAGTCAGACAGAGAGAGAGAGAATCCCAAGCTGGCTCCATGTCTAGCACAGAGCCCAAGAGGGGCTCAGTCCCACAACTCTGAGATTATAACCTGAGCCAAAATTAAGAGTAGGATACTTAACTGACGGAGCCACCCAGGCCCACCAATGTCATAAATTTTTTCTATATCAGTTCATAGAAAGCTTCCTCATTCTTCTTTTTGCAACTGCCACAGATAGCTGTATGACATTCACTTATATGGATGCACTGTAATTTAATTTTAATCCTCTCATGCTGACCATTTAGACTGTTTCCATGCTTACTATTCCAAACAATGAGGCAAAGAATAATCCAGTACTTCATATGTATGAAAGTGTACCTGTAGGATAAATTCCAAGAGGTGCAAGTGCTAGGTCAAAGAGTTAATACACTTAAAATTTACCCCCTGCACACATATGCAGCCCCCCATACTTATATATACATACTAACAAAGCCCTCTCTATGAGGGTAGTAACAATTTATTTTCCCTCCACCAGTGTGAAAGGACGCTCGTTTCCCCTTCGCTTCACCAAACAAATGCTACTAAAGTTTTGGATTTCTTCAAATTTGATAATAGTGCTTTTAAAATTTGCATTTCTATATTATGGAACATTGACAAGCTTTCTATATGGTTCTTTTTATCTATGAACTGTGTGTTCATATCCTTTGCTCATTTTTATTTTGGATTATTGACTTTTTCTCTATTTCTGTGGGCACTTTGCATATTAGAGAGATGGGCTTTGTAATATGGATTACAAATATGAATTCCCAGTTTGCCATACTTTTGACTTACTGTACAGATTTAATAGAATTTATTAATATTTTCTTTTGAAGCTTTTGGATATTAACTCAGAGAAAAAACTTTCACTTCAAGATAATTCTCCCATGATTTCCTCTAGAATTGTTTTAGCTTTTATGTTTAAATCTTTGATCCATTTGGAATTTATCCTGGTGTGGGATAAGGGATACAGATCCAATTTTTTCTTTTTTTCCAGATGGCTCCTATGTTGTCCTTACACCATTTACTGAAATAGTGAACTTTTTCCCACTTTTCTGAAATATATGTATTATTTATAAAAGTTCTATGCATATCTGAGACTGTCTTTTTCTGTTCCACTGGTTTATTTATCTATTACATTAAGGGAGAAAAACCCTTTAATTTTTAAAAGTAGCTTCCATTAAATGAACAAAGGGAATTAAAAGAGAGATAAACCAAAAAACAGACTCTTAACTACAGAGAACAAACTGATGGTTGGTTACCAGAGAGGAGGTAGGGTGGCAAAAATAGATGGAGGGGATTAAGAATACACATCTTGATGATCAGTGTGTAAGACATGAAATGGTGAAATCATGATACTATACACCTGAAACAAACGAGTATGTTAACTATAGTGGAATAAGAAATTAAGAATAAGAATAAGAAATTAAGAAATTAAGAAAATAAATAAGAAAAATAAGAAATTAAGAAAATAAGAAATTAAGAAAAAATTAAAAAGTAAGAAATTAAGAAATAAAAAAATTAAATTAAGAATAAGAATTTAAGAAATTAAGAAATAGAATAAATTAAGAAAAAAAATTAGAAAAGAAGTGGCTTTCATTAATTTCTGCTTCTAATAGCTACATATTATTTATCTCACAGTGTTTTTATGAAAAATAAAGGAAGTAACTCTTGTCTGGGCCCAGTGTCTGACTCTTATGTCCTAATCTCTCTCCCACTGCAAGTTTATATCAAATTTGATTTTTCCAGTTTAGTGTTTAATGGGACTTCTATCTCAACAAAGCCATACTAGAGCTCTAGGCTCCCATTTCTTTTTTTTTTTTTTTTTTTAAAGATTTTATTTATTTATCAGAGAGAGAGGGGGCAGAGAGCAAGCACAGGCAGACAGAATGGCAGGCAGGGGCAGAGGGAGAAGCAGGCTCCCTGCCGAGCAAGGAGCCCGATGTGGGACTCGATTCCAGGATGCTGGGATCATGACCTGAGCCGAAGGCAGCTGCTTAACCAACTGAGCCACCCAGGTGTCCCTAGGCTCCCATTTCTAAACCTCCCAAGTCCCCACTACCTTAGTAACTGACAACCATCAAACCAATAACCTCAGAGTCATCCTCCCTTCTGCCTCTATTACCCCCTACCCAATCATCAGCAAGTAGCATGTTCTCCCTCTTTAAAAAGATCCCAACCTTTCAGCTTTTTAACATTTGTCCTAGCACTCTGGTCCAGCCATCAGTCTCACCGATATGGACTGCTGACATAGCATCCTCATTTGTTTCCTATACTCTTATGCCTCCACATTCCATTTCATCTAGAGCAGCCAAAGTAATCATTTCAAAGTATGCATCACATCCATCCCATCTTTAAAACATTAAAGGCTCCCCATTATACTTGGCATGAAGTTGCCTGCCTCCCCTCTGCGCTCATCTTCTGCAATGGCCCCTAGGTTCACTAAGCCCCAGCCCCACTAGCTCCTTGAATGTACCAACTTCATCCTTTTCTCTGTAATAGTTGATCTCTTTGACTGGAAAGTGTATCTCTCAGGGCTTTTTACCACTGGCTCTACCTCTTCATTCAGGTCCTACCTCAAATGGCTCCCTTCTAGGCTTTCCCTCAACTAGGCATTCCAAATGACCTTGTTACTCCCACCCAGGTTATTCCATATCACATTATTTCCCTTAATGACAACAATACCTTTTGAGCACCTAGCTAAAGAGAGAGAATTGACTTCAGCCTCCATTCAGATTTATGCTGTACTTGGTTGGGTTCTACCTCACCCTCCTGGTGCCAGCTGAGTAGGTTAAGGGGATGGCTAGGGAGGCAAACAATGGAGGGTGCAATCCTCAGGGAACTTCCTCATTGGTAACTCCTCCAGTAGTGTCTTGGCCATGTGGCTAGGTTTGGTGTGAGTGGGAGTCATTGTTAGCCACCAGCACTCTGCCCTTGGTCCAGCCAAGACAGATGAGGGTGGAGCCCACAGGTTTCAGAAATGAGAATACCACACCCTAAGCCTCTGTTGACACTGTGCTCAGAGTTTAAATAGTGCAATTAAAAAGCATCTACATGTCACTAACTATGATGAATGACCTAAAAAAGTTTATATACTTGAATAAAACAGCTCATGGAAAAAAACCCAACCTTTAATAAACTGATAGGATGTGTTGGGTATTGCTTCCAAGGTCACAGTAGTATATAGCTGAATTAATATTTCATTTCGGCCAGAAAGAAGTCTTTCCATTTTGAATAACACTTTTCAAAGTTTTTTCATGGCAAATGTTTTTCTGTATATAATATATAGGAAATATTTCATTAACTATCGAATTGCAGCTTTCTGTAAATTAGAAGATCACAGTTATAAAAGTATGGAGAAGAACACTATAGGATGCAGGACTGAAAATAAAGAGTATTTTATCTACTAATCATCTGAATATTAGTATTTTCCATCACAAATAAGTAGATATGGGCTAAATTTGGCTTAAAATACCTTCCATTAAAAAAAATTCCATAGTTTGTATATCTAAAATCCACATTTTAAGGCTTTTGTAAACCTTAGCAGCAGATACTGGCTGAGAAAACCAATATGATAGCAAGGGCTGTCACTGCAGTAAACCAAAGTAGAATAAATAAGAGTATTCTAGATTCAGTCAGTACACAAGATTCAATATGCAGAACCTTCACATATGAATGAAATCCATTCCAAGACCTTGATAATTACCCACATTTACTAAGATTGAGAATATCTGTAAACATTTTTGCCTTTTACCAAATCACATTTTTAAGACATTTTGTTTTTATTTTTTATTTTACTATTATAATGTTCAGGAAATCAAGATATAAAATGGCTTTTGGGCTCTCTTTTTTAGTATCAGAATACCCTAGATTCTTTTTTTTTTTTTAATTTAATTTAATTTAATTTTATTTTTTTTTAAAGATTTTATTTATTTATTTGACAGAGAGAAATCACAAGTAGATGGAGAGGCAGGCAGAGAGAGAGAGGGAAGCAGGCTCTCTGCTGAGCAGAGAGCCCGATGCGGAACTCGATCCCAGGACTCTGAGATCATGACCTGAGCCGAAGGCAGTGGCTTAACCCACTGAGCCACCCAGGCGCCCCCCCTAGATTCTTTTTTAAAAAATTAACATATAATGTATTATTTGCCCCAGGGGTACAGGCCGGTGAATCATTAGGCTTACACACTTCACAGCACTCACCATGGCACATCCAAATCACATTTTTGTTGAATTTTCTGTGAACAGACTCACATAATTCAAAACTGCCTTTTTCAACCTTCACTGAAGTTTTCTCTCTTATTGATGGCCTTTTTTAAAATAAGAAAAACATGAACACTTTATAAGAGTTACTGTTTATCAGAGGTCTCAGAGAAAATGACACAGTAGTGGTACGGGGTCACTCTCTTGGCTGCATGTAGCAAGCCTAAGGCAATTTCTTAGTTTGACAGTCACCGCCATTCACTATGTGTCTGGCATGGACTGTAAGGCCATTCTCAGCCAAGGCTATGAATGCTACTCCTTGCATGCCAGCGACACTCTAATATGTGCACAGATACCACTTAGCCTAGAACACCACACCAAGCCTGTCACTGCTACATAGATCTGCCATTGCTTCTAGGCCCCAGCAGTCTGTGGCTAGATCTCCCAAAAGTGCTGCTTTCCTTTCCTCTGCCCAATATTTCCTCTGGCAAATATTCCAGTTTACTTCACCACTGAACAAGAAGCCATTCTGGGAATCTGTTAACTTCTAACCTAGCTTTTTCTCTGTGTTGGGTTGGGTAAAGCTGAGATAGTCAGCAAGGGTTCTGTGTTGAGTGGTGGCCGAGTCCCTGGACTCCATTTGGTCCATCCTCTCTTGAGGGTTTGTACTTACCTCCTTAGAGGCCAAATAAGGTAAAGCAGCTCTTAACCACATGCATCCATTTGTGCTTGCTTTATTATCACCACTTTTTACCTAAAAGTTTCAAGAACTCTTAAGGCCTTAGTACTATTATGCTTAAGCACTTACTGTTTAATAAACTCGGCATCACTGAGCACTTATTTGTAACAGTCATACTCATTAAAAATGTCTCATCTTGCGGCACCTGGGTGGTTCAGTCAGTTAAGCATCTCACTGTTGATTTCGGCTCAGGTCATGATCTCAGGGACATGGGATGAGCCTCACATCTAGCTCCGTGCTTAGCGGGGAGTCTGCTTCTCTCCCCACCAAACCCCTTGCCTCTAAAATAAATAAATAATTTTTTTAAAAAGGGTCTCATCTAAAGAAGGAACTCAAGTAAATCTTTTGAATTGAATCTTGCTTCAGAGAGAAAGCAGAAAATGAACCTAAGACAAACATTATGGAAACAAAAAAATACTCAAATAACCTAAGCGTTGCAGAGAGAAAAAGTCAGGATTGATTAATTTATCTCATTTCTTAATTGATAGAATATCTATTTGCACTAAGATTTGCTTACTTCAAAAAACTAAAAATGACCTGAGCTAAAGGCAGATGCTTAACCAACAGAGCCACCCAGGCGCCCCTATAGTTTTAATACTTATTATCAATAGTTTATCCATTAATTTTGGAATCTTGAATTCTTTCTTTTTAAGATAGATTTATTTATTTATTTATTTATTTATTTATTTATTTATTGCAGAGAGCTTGTGAGAGAGTGAGAGAGCAAGAGAGCACACATGAACAGGAAGGGCAGAGGCAGAGAGAGAGTGAAAGAATCTTAAGCAGACTCTGCTCTAAGTGCAGAGCTCCATACTGTGCTCAATCTCATGACCTTGAGATCACAACCTGAGAGGAAACCAAGAGTTGGATGCTCAACCAATTTGCCACCCAGGCTCCTCAGGACTTTGAATTAAGTTACATGATAGAAATATATCTTTTGCACATTCTGTATTCCAAAGCTACTGGCATTCTAAAATGAAATTTTAGGATTGTAGGCCTTTACTATTTTTCTCTACTTCCTTCCTACATTTTTACTTCTTTTCTCCTAGTGAATTGTTTCTAACTTTTTTTGGTGGCTATGAATGATTCCAATTACCCTCCATGAGCCTCCATAAATTCCAGAGACTGGGAAGCAAACTCTATAATTCTGGGGTTCTCTTGTGGCTGAAATCCCTGATGTGCTTAGGACTTGTCAATCAAAGTCAGAAGTGATACTAAGGTAGAGCATCTGATTTTTGCTACTTCTCCTATCAAGCATAACAGTGACAAAGATCTCAGGGTTTCGTGAATTGCTGAAGGGTTAAAAGGCAAAAATGAGGCTTTTAGTATGTTGGTTCATTCAGCTTGCAGTCCACAAAGTGTGGCTCTTGAGTGGGAAGTAGTAAAGGCAGCTTTCTGATCATGCAGCGCCCTATTGTTAGCTCTGACTGGAGTTGGTAGAGACCTGAAGCACCAGACCTCTGACTGGAAAATGGAGAGCAGCTCCCATGGTAGCCTGACTCTTCAGTGCTGCTCTGATAGCCTTTCTTAAAAGCTTAGCACAGAGTCTGTTTCATTAGTTCCCCCAATGATTCCATAAGCATTCTGAATCCTTTAATAAATCTTCTTCTGCTTAAGTTGGATACAGTAGACTTCTTTCTCAATGAGCCTGACTGATTTCCTTTGATATGCAGATTCTAATCAGAAGTGGAACTGTGGGGTAAGAGAACTGTATATACTCTTCTCTGGGCAAATCAACAAGAACTAAAAAGGCAAAAACAAAATGAGAAACAAAATAAAATTGGTGTTTGCTTTTGTAGAAATACTGTATCTTTTTGAGGCAGGTTTGAAATCAGAAATGAACCATTTCATTTACCTAGCCTAGAAGTTCCTTGAGAGCAGAGACCTAATTAAATTTCTGGACCTGGGCCTCTTACTATATAATTGTTGTGAGGACTTCTACAAGAAAACCTTATATGTGTCAACAACTATAGAATTTCTTTCTTTCTTTCTTTCTTTTTTTTTTTAAATTTTATTCATTTGACAGACAGAGATCACAAGTAGATGGAGAGGCAGGCAGAGAGAGAGGAGGAAGCAGACTCCCTGCTGAGCAGAGAGCCCGATGCGGGGCTTGATCCCAGGACCTGGGATCACAACATGAGGTGAAGGCAGAGGCTTAACCTACTGAGCCACCCAGGTGCCCCAACAACTATAGAATTTCTACATGGGAATTCATCCTGAGAAAAAAATGCTGAAATGAGTGATACAGCTAAAAATAGTACATTCAGATTATTTTATACTTCTTTCTATCTATTGCTTAGCGCAATTTTCATTAGATAATCACAATTAAAATACTCCTCAGCTAAGGATCCCAAGGTTCTGATGCTAAAAATGCTCTTACTGTTTGACAGCCAAGAATTAAAATATTTAGTTCCTACCTGGCCAAATGTTATATATTTTTCTATTAAAGATTTATTTATTTGAGAGAGAGAGAGAGAGAGCATGAGCAGGAGGGGCAAAGGTAGAGGGAGAGAGAATCCTAAGCAGACTCTGCTAAGCACAGAGCCTAACGAGGGGGCTCAAACTCATGACCCTCTGAGATTAGGACCTGAGCTGAAACCAAGAGTAGGATGCTCAACTGACTGTGCCACCCAGGTGGCCCTGGCCAAACAATATTTTAAGAAGAATTTAAGATAATGCTGGCACGTAAAGAAGCCCAGCAGAGGAGTTTAAGGAGGAGAGAGGCCCATCCAGGGATTTGGAATGGCACAGAGTCACTGAGGTTCACAGACGTAAGTTCTTATATAAGCTCCTTCAGAAATGCTTCATGATGACAGTAAATCATAGGAGTGTCATTAATGGCTGCAGTGATACTGAAAACTATCTGAGAAACAAGAAAGAAATAGTAAATGGGTACAGTAATTGTAAAAAGCTCTATCTATAGCATAATTCTGAGAGAAGATCTTTTCCCTGGGCTACAGACAATCCCTACCAGTGGAAAGAGTTACATATCAAACATTCCAAAACAGAGCATTTTTACTTCTAAAACCTCTAACTGGCCATGATTACTGAAGTTAGTATCACTTCTATAATGTTTTAAAGTGAAAGTATATTTAAGTCATTCTTTAACAAAATGAATCCAAGCTCCTTGGAGAAATGGTTGATTCTTGGATTGGGTGAAGAAATGTATAAAATGAGCCTGGAGTATCCTGTAGTGCCAGAAAAAAAAAAAGTGCTCAAAACAAAATAAACCTGAAAACCCACAGGATGGTAGTATGGCTAAGAGACAAGGGAATGGACTGAAAGAGCTTCATTGGCAAAAGCTGGAAGTTTGAGCAACAAAATAAATACAATGGTATTGAATTATAAAAGGTATAAAATATAAAATGTATAAAGTATAAAATATATAGTATATTCACAAGTCCAAACTGATATAAATAATTAAGTAAATTAGTGGGGGAGAAGAATTCCAAATAATTATTCCACTATCATGGAGGGGGATCAGAATTTACTCCTCCTTAAGTGTGGGCTATACATAGTGACTTCCTACCAAAGACTTCAGGATGGAAAGCGGGCAAAAGCATAACTTTACAGTGGAGAAACCTGACACGAACTACCTCAGCTAAATGATTAAGGCCAGTATCAGCAATGATAAGTCATGTTAAGATGTATATATCTTTGATATGATGTGATGAAAACATACTTTACCTCTGTGATCTTCTTCCTAAGAACCTATAGCCTCCAGTCTTATCACAAGTAATAAATCAGCCCATTAAGGGGATTATACAAAATACTTGATCAGTGCTCCTCAAAACTGTCAAAGTTATCAAAAAATAAGGGAAGTCTAAGAAACTGTCACAGCCAAGAGAGCCTAACGAGACATGATTACTAAATGTAATGTACTATTCTGGATGGGATTCTGAAACAGAATAAAAATAACATATAAAAAATCTAAAAAAATGTGAAAAAAGTCAGTACTTCAGTTAATTTTAAAAAAATCACATTGACATGCTTTTGAAAAGCAGTATAGTTCTGAGTCAGACACTATAATAGCCTATGTAGATAATGATAAATATCTACAGAGTCTAGGATCCCCTACCCTAAAGCTGAGGCTTCTCGTAGAGATATGGTGGTCAGTACACTGGGAAGGGCTAATTCTACCCTATTCCAGTTTTATTGAGATATAACTGATATATAACGCTGTATTACTTTAAAGGGTACAACATAAACTTTTCTTGACTAGCATGACTATTTTATTATTTTGTCAGTAATACCTGTTAGCAAATTGCTCCAATTTCAGATTTAATCTTATTTCTTAGTATAGCATACACCAATTCCTTAGAAAGTGTTTCCGAGTAAATTTCTCTACACATAGGGAAATAGTTCCCTTTGTGGGTATGTTCTCTTGCCCAAGGCTACACAAAAAGCCAATAAGTATGTCTGTTGGATTTTTACCCTTTGGGAAGTAGGTGAGCATGTTGACTTCCTATTACCTCCCAGAGGTCAGAGACAGCTTAGCCCAAAGAGCTTCTTCCTAGGGTAATCTGTTTTTATAAGTGATGCTTGGTTATAGTTCTTTCACAGTTCTTTCAACTGATAACAGAACAAACCTCAGGGTCCCACTCTCAATTGAAGTGTTACCTGATGATATATTTGCTTTCTGGGTCAAGTGTTTAAGTGTTCTAGTAGGAAATAGAAGAGATTCATCAGAAACTTTAGTTATCCCCATGGATGACAGAAATTTTCCTTTAACTGTTTAATACTCCACTATTCCATTTCTGTGGGGCTGATATACTGCAAAGAAAACAAAAAATAAAAAACAAAAACAAACAAACAAACAAAAACCAGAAGAAGTAGTGATGTTCTGTAAAAGGTAAGTCAGTGAGCATTGATAGGCTAGGTGGTACCTGGACAGGTCCTGGGCCTGGTGAGGGCAGTTCTCTTTTCTGTCAAACCTGGGGCAGGCATTCAGGCTATCATCAAGCTGGAGCATGATGCTCAAGGAGAAATAGTGACTTTAATGAACATTTTTGCTTATTTCAGGGTATATAAAGAATGCAGGTTTTCTTTTGGAGGGACACAGTGAGTAAGAATATGAAGTCTTCTCTCTCACTTTTGTATTTGAAAAAATTCTTTTTTCCTTGCTTTTAAAAGCTGCATCTGGGATCTAGATGACGATCTAGACTAGACTTGAGGTTATTTTTAACAAGTTCACTATCCTTTTTTCAAGTCATACTACTGTCATATACCCTGAATGAATATGCGTCACACAAATTAAGTGATAGTAATGATGAATGCAATTAGCAAAAAGTTCTCTCTCTCTCTCTCTTCAACCACACTAGTGAATGTCTGCCCTGCACTAGGCCCTGGTTCCTATGCTAGGAATGCAAACCTCAATGAAACAAATTTCTTATACTTACAAAGTTTGCAGTCCTGTGGGATCTACAGAAAGATAAACTCAGATTTTATTTTAAAGTAACTCATGAGATATGCCCAAAGTGGGGAAAAATAAGAAATACCCAAATCCAAAACTTCTAGTTTAAAATTCAATGCATAGACACCAATCAGAATGGCTAAATAAAACATACTGAAAAAAAAATACTGAAAACACCAAAAACTATTGGAGATGCAGAGAAACTGAGTCACTCATAGACTGCTGGTGGGAAAGTAAACTGGTACTGCCACTCTGGAAACAATTTGGCAGTTTCTTATTAAATTAAACATGTAACTATCCCATGACTCAGCAATTACACTTTTGGGCTTTTATATCAGAGAAATGAAAATTCAGGTTCACATAGAAACCTGTACATGAATGGTCATAGTGGCTTTATTCACGCAAGTCAAAAACTGGAATCAGCCTAGCTGTCCTCCAACAGGGAAATGTTAAATCAAACTGTGGTAGATCTATACCATGGAGTACTACTTGGCAAACAACAAAAACGAAACAAATCATTGATGCTGGCAGCAACTTAGAATTTCGCTGAGTGAAAAAAAGACAATCCCAAAAGATTATGTGCTGTTTATTCATAGAGCATTTATATAATATTCCTGAAAAGAGAAAATTAGAGAAATGGAAGACAGTTCTGAGGTTACTAGGGCCTAGAGTGGGGAGGGGAAGGATGAGCAAAGTACACTGTGGGGGGGGGAAGGTAGGCAGGAGGGAAGTAGATGTGGTTATGAAAGAACAGGAGGGAGCATTGTATATGTCTAAGATGATCAGTGTCTTGATTGTGGTGACCCATACATGAATGTATATGTGTAATAAAACTGCATAAAACTAAATACACAAAAACATACAAGAACAAGTTAAATGGAAAATCCAAACAAGATAGGTAGACTACATCAATGTTAATATACTGGTTGTGATATTGTATTATAGTTTCACAGAATGTTAACTGGGGGGGAACTGGGTAATGCATGGGGTCTCTCCTATATTACTTCTTACAACTGCATGCGACTCTACAATTATCTCAATAAAAATTCCAATTTGAAAAAGACAAAACAAAAATAACATAATGTTAAAAACACATTAATGAATACATTTATAGCATTCACTACGAAAATATGCCTGTGGGCTCTGTGTCAGACAACAATTAAAATTACTAATGGTTCCATCATAGAAACATCTACCACCTAGACACAAGAAATAGTGAGATTCAAAGTGAGCATCTGTCCAATTAAAATCTATTTATCACAACTCTGATTTGGTAATAAAGCAAGTTTAAGCGTCTGTAACACTAATGGAGACTTAGAACCTGAAGACGCTTATTCACAAAGGACATGACGGAATCTTCCCAATCATGTTCCTCTATGGTACTAGGTGAGTTACTTTCATTCACTGCTCAGGAAGATGTGTCCACATGTCTGAGGTAGAATGCAGACACATGGACTCATGCCAAGGGCTACACATTCTCTCTTCCAGATTTGATCCAAGTGGTAACACTTTACTCTTAAAATATATCCATAATGATTCTACACAGTGATATCTGACTAGAAGTGATTTTTCTTCCCTCTTTTTAATTTTCTTCTTCACTTCAGGTTTGACATCTACTTTTCCACATCTTTATACCTGACTTGATTTTTAAATTATCATTTTCATGTCTAAACTTAAAAAGGAAAAACAACAATTTTTCTACATCTCATGCACCACAGGCAGCATGGCATGAAGGCCTAACAACAGCAGAAGAACACTTCTATTCATGGCTCTACTGGTTCTGTTATCATTCCTTTCCTTATAGAAAAAGCATCTTAATCCTTTCATTGCTACTCACAGAGCTAGAAAAAGCAAGAGGTCATACTGAAATGTTCAGTAACAGTTACTTTTTCTTCATCTAACAGTCTAAACAACTTTCTGATTGAAAAGATGATTTTTTCTTTAAAAATATGTCTACAGGATGCCTGACAGGCTCATGGGTGTGGAGTCTACTTAAAACAAACAAACAAATAAATGTTTTAGACATCAAAAAATAGTGTTATTAATATTAATTTTCTAAACATCTGATTACGGACAAGTGGAGCTAAGAGTAATTGCTCATCTTCAAATAAAAATATGACTAGCATTTTTTCTATTATCTGTACCAGTGCAGGTTTCCATTCCAGTGAATAAGAATAACCATTTTTATGATATGACCAGTGGTTCTAAATTACTACTATTCTAGTGAGCTACAGAATGTGAAACAAGTTAGCTGCTTCATTTATAAAATCAAGCTACTCTGTGCCTTTATTTGCTTTAAAGGCTCAGAATCACATGGACCTGGTTTTGAGTTTTAGTTTAGCTGGAGATGAGTCTTCAGTCTCCTGCCCTTTCAGCAGACACATCTAAGCATCTGAACACTCACACCCACCTCTCTGAGGAGCTGGCCTTTTCCATTATTGCTGCGCAGAGTGTCACCAGCAGGTATTATGTGGATATTTTACATGCTTTCTTTCATTACTATCTCAAAAAACAAAGAAAAACACAAGCACTTGGGATATCACTAGTTCCCAACGAAACTCTTCTACTCCCCACTGATCCACAGTCAAACTGAAATGTTGCATAGAGTAAAGACGATTGAGGTTTGCTGACATTCTTTGGACCGAGAACATAATGTTTCATGATCTCAAAAGAAGTATTATAAAAAGGACTAGAAGAGGGGCACCTGACTGCCTCATTTGGTAGAGCATGGGACTCTCGATCTTGGGGTCATAAGTCTGAGCCTCATATTAGGTGCAGAGATTAAATAAATAAAAGTAAGTAAATAATAAATAAGACTAGAAGATAACATACAAAATGATTATACAGGGGATGGAATTAGAACAATTTTTCTATTTATGCAAATTTTGAAACTTTCCATAGGTGTCACTATATTGCTTTTATCAATTAAAGTTACACCAAAAATATTAATGGACCAGGCTGTCACTGCACGGTCACATTACTTCATAAGAGGGGCTGTGAGCACAAATAGTGAAAGAGTGCAATGTTGAGCAATGCTGCTTGTATTTTTGAGTTTTGCCAAGGCTAGCCCATGCCTGGGTACCATGTGTTAACTCTCAAATTTCAGACCAGGCAACACTTTACCATTTGTTTGAAAAAAATGGGACTTTAGTTCCATTTGGTATTTCACTATTAGTATAGTCAACCACAGAGCAGAATATGTCAAAATTGAATCAAAATGTAAATATCTGTTATGATACATAACGAAAAAAGTTGTGAAAAAACATTTCCTAACCCCCTGCCATTTTTCTAAAAATAGTCCATTCCAAAGGGTTTAACTCAAAATATGTTCCATTTGGGTGTTGGGGAGGGGGATGTGTGTGTGCAGAATTCTCTTTTACATCTGTAACTCCTGCAAAAATATCTGGCAGTACATTCAGTTCTGTGTCTTAAAACCTCACAGGGCCAATTTAAAAATAATATTATAAATGTTCATAGTTATCATCACTTAACTAATCTAAAGCAATAAAACTGTTGGACTTTCAGTTTCTCAGATCATCCTGAGCTAACGGCTGAATTCTGGCCTCTGGTCTCATTAGAAAGACATAGTTTGTTACAGAGTAAATTTCATATAAAACAAGAAGCTGTGTTTCACTGCCTTTCAGAAAATAAACTACAACTATCATTGATAACTGTATTCTGTTTCTCTGAATTTTTGGTGAATTGTGAACTCTGAAAAGTCAAGTAAGAGTTATTCATCAACTCTCCCGTTCTTTTATATATGTTTTGAGCAAATAAAATCTAAACCCATTTTCCAGATACAAATTTCCTCTTTTCACCATTTGCCTGATACATTCATTGTGATGATTCATGATTCCAATACTCTTCTTTGCTACGATTTATTTAAACAAATGCAGACATATATGTGTGGTTTTAAAACTCATTAACTAATACACTAAATATGCAATATCAGGGGGCACCTGGGTGGTTCAGTGGATTAAGCCGCTGCCATCGGCTCAGCTCATGATCTCAGGGTCCTGGGATAGAGCCCACATCGGGCTTTCTGCTCAGCGGGGAACCTGCTTCCCCCCACCTTCTCTGCCTTACTCTCAGCCTACTTGTGATCTCTCTCTCTGTCAAATAAATAAATAAAATCTTTAAATATGCAATATTAGGAGGTAAGACCCAAGTGGTTATAAACAAATGACATTTTAATTTTCAGAGCTGTTCGTAAATTGATCCTATACAGGATTTCCTTAAAATCTATTGTTACAATGAAGTTGAAATCCTTAAATTGAAGACTGATCTTTATTCTCCCAGTATTATAAGGCCATTGGGCAATTCAGGTCTGGAGGCTGCCCAGGGAAAAACAGAAACTTGGGGCTCACATTCGTCTCTATCAGTCAGTGCCTACATGAGTTTCAGTAGTTTGAGAGTGCTCAGAAATTTGGGTGCCCTCACTGAGGTGTGCCTCACTCAGTCTCTTCACAGTTCCCTCCCTTCCTATGGAGTTCCTCTTTCTTTCTCCTGGCTCTCACTCCCTGATGATACCCTGGGTTGGCCCCATTTTTGCTCTAATAGTCTACAGTCCTCCCTTTAAGGCCTCTAATAATTATTTAGTTAATTATTTTTTATTAATGCTCAATTAACATATAGTGTATTACTAGTTTCAGACGTAGAATTTACTTATCCACCAGTTGCATACACTACCCAGTGCTTATTCCATTCAAGTGCCCTCCTTAATGCCTACCACCCAACCCTATCCCCTCATCCCCCTTGTCTCCAGCAACCCTCAGTTTGCTTCCTAGAGTTAAGAGTCTCTTATGGTGTGTCTCCCACTCTGTTTTTGTCTTATTTTTCCTTCCCCTAAATTCATACATTTTGTTTCTTAAATTCCACATATGAGTGAAATCATACAATATTTGTCTTTCTCTGACTTTTTGAGGAAGCTCCATACTGTTTTCCAGAGTGGTATACCAGATTGCATTCCCAACCAACAGTTTTAGAGTGTTTACCTTTTCCCACATCCTTGCCAATATCTATTGTTTCCTAAGTTGTTAATATTAGCTATGAGGTGGTATCTCATTGTGGTTTTGATTTGTAGTTCCCTGATTAAGGTCTCCAATTTAGTATGACTGTGGCACTGTGTCTTCCAGTGGTTATAGCCATTTTACATTTTTTGAGTCAACAGTGCTAATAAATGGACTTGATCTACACCCCTCAAAATTAAGAACCAGTCAAGTTGCATTAGCCACACAGGTTCACCCAAAGAGCAGGGGGTTACAGGTCAAGTGACATTTGCTGAGTAAGAAGTTAGTAATCTCTTCTCTAGAACATTTAGCACATATGCATCTCTCGAAGTTGGATATGTGAGCCTAGATGTGTGGGTAACTAAGAGAAGTTACGTGTTCTCAAGTTCTACTGGTCTGGAAAAGGTCAGCTGTACAACATATCAGAAGGAAGTTTCAAATTGCCCTTTGACCAACGTAAGTACATCTGTCATATGTACAATCAATGCTATTTCAAAGCAATCTAAAGCTCCCAAAGCACTTTACACACCTCTTCAACACTATAAAACAATGTGCAAAATATATTATTCTCTCTTCTTAATAGTGAGAAAACTAACGCTCAGAAGCAATAACTAAGTTGCCAAGTATCTTAAGACCATGTGGAGTACCAGAGCTGACACTGGAATTTAGAGACTTTCATTACGTATGCTGGATTCTTTCCTACTGCCCTTTACTGCTTTTCTCAGGATGTACATTAAACATTGCTTTCATCTATATTTTTATACTATTTACACTTACTTATCATGTGCTATTTCCCCTGGCATTCATTCTCTCACTTGTAAACCATACATACATCCTGATATAAAGGTTGTTATTTTTACCTTACTGTGGGGTTCACAAATTTGATATACTATGTGTATCATTTTGTAATTCAACATATTTGAGGACAAAGTATGCAGAGAGCCCCCAACATTTCTAATGTCACATTATTTTACCCCATGGGACAATAGCTATTTTATATGAAAATTAATACATTAAGTCCGTAATTTTACACATTCTTTTCTGTATGTAGTTAAAAAATGCGTAAGACAGGGGTACCTGGGTGGCTCAGTTGGTAATGCGTCTGCCTTCAGCTCAGGTCATGATCTCAGGGTCCCGGAATCAGGTCTTACGTCAGGTTGCCGGCTCACCGAGGAGCCTGCTTGTCCTCTCCCCCCTGCTCATGCTCTCTCTTGCTGTCTCTCTCTCTCTCAACTAAATAAATAAAAATACATATACCTGTACCTTCAAGTGTAATTTTGGTGTGTAGGGTGGGAAGTTGAAACTGTAGTAAACATGGGGCGCCTGGGTGGCTCAGTGGGTTGGAGCCTCTGCCTTCCGCTCAGGTCATGATCCCAGGTTGTGGGATCGAGCCCCACATTGGGTTTTCTGCTCAGCCGGAGGCCTGCTTCCTCCTCTCTCTCTGCCTGCCTCTCTGCCTATTTATGATCTTTGCCTGTCAAATAAACAAATAAAATCTTAAAAAAAAAAAGAAAGAAAAGAAACTGTAGTAAACAGTGGGTGAAAATTCTCTTATCCTTCAAATGACATAAAAAAATTTACCTTTTTGTATGGGTTATGGGTTGGCAAACTATGGCTTATTGGACAAATCTTGCCTGTCACCTGTCTTTGTAAATAAAATTTTATTGGCACTCAGCCATGCCCATCTTTTTACATATTAGTGTCTATGGCTGCTTTCACACTACAATAGCTAAGTTTAATGGAAACTGTGGTGTGGCCTACAGAGCCTAAAATACTATGTTTGCCAACTCCTAGTCTATATAAATGGAAAAAAAAATAAGACTTATTGTGCAGCAGGCAATTCAATTTGTTACCTTATTTAATTCCCTAAACTATCCTGTGAGGTAGTTGGTAGTTGAGTACCTATTGCTGTACTAATGTAAGTAATTACTAAATCTCTAATACTGTCATACTCTGTTCTGGAAAAAAAGAAAGTAGAAGGGGGAAAAAGGAAGAATCAAGGACAAGTTTTTCTTAGGTTACCTACAAAGGCTGGGGTCCTATGAGGGATGGCTATATCTCTCCAAACAGCTGCTCTATTAAAGAAAGAATCTTAGCTCTTATATTTTCTTGACTTAATCATTTAGCACTTTTCAAAGGCCTAAGCTCACTTTTGCAAATAAAATAAGTTGAAAAGCAGGATATATTTTCTAATTTCTGATAAGATTGATACAGGAAGTAGCTATATCAGAATACTGGCTAACTAGGTTTCTACTTTAATCTCCAAACAAGCTACACAAGAATCCAATAAACCGTTTGTTCAAAATGCTTTCCATTTCCCATTTCCATTTCTCTAGATAGAAATGAATATATAATTAGTCAACATAATGTAATATAAATAACATATATTCATTTCCATCTCTTTTATTTCTTCATTGCTATATTTAACTTGTTAGGAATCATTTGATAGAAATAGACATATTTTCATTTCTATCTAGCTATTAATGATTTCTTAAAAAGTTAAATTTTGCCCTCAGTCAGAGTTCAACTCGTGAAAATCTACAGCAATATGAACAGCTCTGTTTAACTTACCCAGAAATGGTTGGGTAAATTATTCTCTACCTACTATAATGATGATTCCTTGCTGTGGCTAGAAAAAAAACAACTTTCTCCACCCAATTTTTAAGATATTGATGGGAGAACATCCTAGCTCTTTTTAAAAGCATAATCCAAGGAAGCATAATCTGTGAAAGCTGGCTAGTTTAATACAGAAAGCTATCTATATTTTTGAGTTCCTTATTTGTTTTCAAGGATGGACCTCAGGGAGTTCCTGTATTTTAACAGGAGCCATTCTAAATCATATCCCATGACAAAATGAGTGAGTTCATGTAAACACAGTCAGTGGTATCATGAGTAACAAAATCTGTTTCCATCAGAAGCCCTTTATCCTGCGTAAGAGACCTGTACACTAATAGGCAGCCAGGCTAACATTAACCAGCTACAGCTGGTTCAATGCTATAAAAAGAACTAATGAAAACACAAATGCTAACTCTCTATTCCACTTCAGCCAGTATGTCAAGCCTGCACAAAGACAACTGTTTCCAAATACTCTCTGTGAATGAACTGGCAGGGCCTGGTTTTCTGCAGTTGTTTACCGAACAGTGTGTGCAAGGACTCACTGAGCACTGAGTTGGGGGAGGGCAGGAATCGCATGATCTATTAGTGCACAAAGCCAACTTTCCGGAAGATCTTGGATCTAGTTCTGTAACACACAGGGAGCAGAGAAAATTTTCATAAAGCAGAACTAACGTACATTGAGCAATGTCTTAAATACACACGCATACACACACAAATACACACTTTGATTATTTAGGGTTTTGTTATGAAAATGTATCATTAAATCTCAGATAAACTGGTGGCTTATCAGATATTCTAAATGCTTATGTAAATGTAAATAATTTCTTATTAGGTGTTACTTTCCAAGAGGAAACAATCTGTGAAGAAATTATCACTATTTTAATTCCTTATACAACCTAAAAGATCTAGACTTTTAGTTAGTACTAGAAGGGAGGGTGATTTTCTCCCAACTTGTCATCTCACGAATGGATCATGTAGGGTTTAGAGGATCCTTAACCTGCCTGCCTCAGAGCCCACTGCTTGGTGGCACGAAGAACCTGGATATCCTGGCACCCAAAACTGTTTCTCAACTCCATCTTGTGCTAGACGTGGCTAAATGAACATAGCCAGGAAAAATGAACAGAGTGCCTGGCTTACTTCATAATATCATGTGTTTTGACCTAACCCAGCCTTTTAATGTATGAGGTTACTTGCAACATCAACTGAAAATCTAGGAAGTTTCCTTGGCATTTTTTCATGTTCTTGAATAGGCTGAAAGTGTTATTCAGTAAACTATTCCGCTGGATAAAAGGGTTTTTGCCTTGGATATGCAGGGCTGATGTTTGGTGCCAGAGACATTAATCTGCAGTGCAGATGCTAATTCATATGTCATCACTGCCTCTTCTCAGGACTCCAGTCCTGCACTTCCATCTGCCGGTGTGACATCCCACCAGGGTGTTCTGTCATCACCATCATTTCTACATTTGCTGAGGAACGCACATGCAAATTAATGTCAGATACCAAACCACAGATCCAGGAAACTCAGAGAACACCAAGCAGGATAAAGGCCAAAAATAACCCCCAAACCCGACACCTTGCCATATTATTTTCAAATTATAGCAGATGAAAGATAAAGAAAAAAATCCTTAAAAGAGCTAGAGGGAAAACAATACCTTACCAAAAGATGAACAAAGCTAAGAATTATATCTAACTCCATCCTCACACACTGCTCAAGCAAGAAGAGAGTTAAGTGAAATATTTAAAGTGCTGAGAGGAAAAAAAAAACAACCCCACCAACTTAGAATTTTGCACTTTGTGAAATTATCCTTCACAAATGAAGGAGAAATTATCGGGCTCTCTGCTCAGCAGGGAGCCTGCTTCCTCCTCTCTCTCTCTCTGCCTGCCTCTCTGCCTACTTGTGATCTCTCTCTGTCAAATAAATAAATAAAATATTTTAAAAAAATGAAGGAGAAATTAAAAACTTTCTCAGACAAATGAAAATTGGAGTAACTTGTAGCCAGGAGACATACCTTGCAAGAAATGATAAAACAAATTCTTCACAACAAAGGAAAATAACATGGGTGAGAAACTCGGGAAGAATGGAAGAGTAATGAGGAAGGACAAGTGAGGTTAAAGTAAGAACTTTTATCTTAATTCTTAATTAATCAATAAGTAACAGGTCAAAATAATTATACGAGGAATGTATTCTATTATGTATGTTTATGTATATAACTTACATGTATTATGTGTGTGTGTATACCTATATATGCTTATATATAAGCGAAATGAATGACAGCAAAGGATGGGAAGAAGAAAGTAGAATTATTTGTTATTATAAGAAACTCATACTACCTATGAAGTGGTCAGATTTATTTGATAGTAGATTTGCATAAGTTGTAAATGTATATTGCATATTCTAGGGCAACCACTAAAAACAATTAAAAAAAAAGTATAACTGACATGCTAAGAAAGAAGAAAAAAGGAATCATATAAAATGCTCACTTAAAACTACAAAGGGGGTTAGGGATAGGGTGGTTGGGTTATGGATATTGAGGACGGTATGGATTATGGTGAAATGTGAAATGTGTAAGCCTGATGATTCATAGACCTGTACCCCTGGGGCAAATAATACATTATATGTCAATAAAAATAATTTAAAAATTAAAAAAAAAACTACAAAGGGGATAAAAGAGTGGAGGACAAAAAGAAAAAACAACAAAAACAAATAGAAAAAAACAATGAATATAGTAGATATTAATCTAACTATCACTAGAATGTCAGTGGTCTAAATGTACCATTAAAAGGGATTGTCCGAGTGGATTAAAAAAATGACCAATTATATCTTGTTTACAAAAAACTGACTTTAAATATAAAGACACATGTAAATTAAATATAAGGAGAAAAATATACCATGTAAACATAATAGCATGGTTATGGTATTATGATATCATAATTTTTAAAATACCATGCTAACATTAATAAAGACAAAGCAGGAGGGGCTATTTTAAATTAACTAAAAAATTTTAATTCTAGTATAGTTAACATACAGTATTATAGTAGGGAGTTATTTTGATTTGAGAGCAGACTTCAAAGGTAAGTAAGAGATAAAGGGATAAAGAGGGACATTATATAATGATAAAGGTATCACTTCTACAAGTAGACTTTAACAATTCTTCATTTATATGTCTAATGAGAAAGCATTAAACTACATGAGACAAAAACAGAACTGAAAGGAAAAACAGATGAATCCACTATCATAGCTGGAGACTTCAACATCCCCTTTCTCACAAATGGATATATCCAACAAGTAGAAAAGCAGCAAGGACATAGTTGAACTCAACTACACTATCAATTAACTAGATATACCTAGAATTTATAGACTACCTCATCCAACAGTGGCAAACTACACATTCTTTCAAGCTCACATGGAACATTCACCAAGACAGACCACAGTCAGGGCCATAAAACAAAATATAAGAAATTTAAAGAATAGGAACTATACAGTGTTTGCTCTTAGTGCAATTAAAGTAGAATTCAATAACAAAGAGAAAACTTGAAAATCCCAAAACACATGTAGATTAAAGAACAAACTTCTAAAGAACACATGGGTCAGGGTGCCTGGGTGGCTCAGTGGGTTAAAGCCTCGGCTTTTGGCTCAGGTCATGATCCCAGGGTCTTGGGATCAAGCCCCACATAGGGCTCTCTGCTCAGCATGAAGCCTACTTCCCCCTCTCTCTGCCTGCCTCTCTGCCTACTCTGATCTCTGTCTGTCAAATAAATAAATAAAATCTTAAAAAAACAAACTGAGGGTTGCTGGGGGGAGGGGGTTTGGGAGAAGGGGGTGGGATTATGGACATTGGGGAGGGTATGTGCTTTGGTGAGTGCTGTGAAGTGTGTAAACCTGGTGATTCACAGACCTGTACCCCTGGGGATAAAAATATATGTTTATAAAAAAAAAAAAAGAACACATGGGTCATAGAAGAAATTCCAAGAGAAATAAAAAAATATTTTTAAGTAATGAAAATGGAAACACAACTCACCAAAATGTGTGGGATGATGTCAAAACAGTACCTAGAGGGCAATTTATACTACCAAATGCATTTCTTAGAAAAAAAGAATAACAAAATCAATAATGTAAGTTTCTGGCTTAACAGATTATAAAAAGAGCACACTAAATCTAAAGGAAGCAAAAGGAAAAAAAATAAATTGAGAGCAAAAATCAGTGAAATTAAAAGTAAGAAGTCAGTAGAGAAAATCAATGAAAAGAAAAGCTGATCTTTCAAAAGATCAATACAATCTATAAGCCTTTAGCTGGGCTAACTAAGAAAAAAAGAGAGAGGACACAAATTACTAAAATCACAAGTGAGAGAGGGCACATCACTACAACTTCTTTCAAGACATGTCTCCAAAGGCAAAGGAAACAAAATAGAAAATGAACTTTTGGGACTTCATCAAGATAAAAAGCTTCTACACAGCAAGGGAAAGAGCAATAAAACAAAGAGGCAACCCACAGAATGGGAGAAGATATAAACAAATGACACTATGGACACAGGGCTGATATCCAAGATCTGTCAAGAACTCCTCAAACTCAACATTCAAAAAACAGATAATCACGTCAAAAAATGGGCAGAAGACACGAACAGACACTTCTTTAAAGAAAAAACACAAATGACAGACACAGGAAAAAATGTTCATCATCATTAGCCATCAGGGAGATTCAAATCAAAACCACACTGAGATACCACCTTAAACCAGTTAGAATGGCCAAAATTAACAAGATAGTAAACAACAATGTGTATAAAGGGGAACCCTCTTACACTGTTGGTAGGAATGCAAGTTGGTGCAGCTACTTTGGAAAACAGTGTGGAGATTCCTTAAGAAATTAAAATAGTAGGAATAAACCTAACCAAAGAGACACAGAATCTATACTCGGAAAACTATAAGGTATTCATGAAAGAAATTGAGGAAGACACAAAGAAATGGAAAAATGTACCATGCTTCTGGATTGGAAGAATAAATATTGTGAAAATGTCTATGCTACCTAAAGCAATCTACACATTTAATGCAATTCCTATCAAAGTACCATCCATCTTTTTCAAAGAAATGGAACAAATAATCCTAAAATTTATATGGAACCAGAAAAGACCTCGAATAGCCAAAGGGATATTGAAAAAGAAAGCCAACGTTGGTGGCATCACAATTCCGGACTTCAAGCTCTATTACAAAGCTGTCATCATCAAGACAGCATGGTACTGGCACAAAAACAGACACAGATCAATGGAACAGAATAGAAAGCCCAGAAATAGACCCTCAACTCTACAGTCAACTAATCTTCAACAAAGCAGGAAAGATGTCCAATGGAAAAAAGACAGCCTCTCCAATAAATGGTGTTGGTAAAATTGGACAGCCACATGCAGAAAAATGAAATTGGACCATTTCTTTACACCACACACGAAAATAGACTCAAAATGGATGAAGGACCTCAATGTGTGAAAGGAATCCATCCAAATCCTTGAGGAGAACACAGGCAGCAACCTCTTCGACCTCAGCCGCAGCAACATCTTCCTAGGAACAACGCCAAAGGCAAGGGAAGCAAGGGCAAAAATGAACTATTGGGATTTCAACAAGATCAAAAGCTTTTGCACAGCAAAGGAAACAGTTAACAAAACCAAAAGACAACTGACAGAATGGGAGAAGATATTTGCAAACGACATATCAGATAAAGAGCTAGTGTCCAAAATCTATAAAGAACATAGCAAACTCAACACCCAAAGAACAAATAACCCAATCAAGAAATGGGCAGAAGACATGAACAGACATTTCTGCAAAGTAGACATCCAGATGGCCAACAGACACATGCTCCATATCACTCAGCATCAGGGAAATACAAATCAAAACCACAATGAGATATCACCTCACACCAGTCAGAATGGCTAAAATCAACAAGTCAGGAAATGACTGATGCTGGCGAGGATGCGGAGAAAGGGGAACCCTCCTACAATGTTGGTGGGAATGCAAGCTGGTGCAACCTCTCTGGAAAACAACATGGAGGTTCCTCAAAATGTTGAAAATAGAACTACCCTATGACCCAGCAATAGCACTACTGGATATTTACCCTAAAGATACAAACGTAGTGATCCAAAGGGGCACGTGCACCCGACTGTTTATAGCAGCAATGTCCACAATAGCCAAACTGTGGAAAGAACCTAGATGTCCATCAACAGATGAATGGATAAATAAGATATGGTATGTATACACAATGGAATACTGTGCAGCCATCAAAAGAAATGAAATCTTGCCATTTGCGACAACGTGGATGGAACTAGAGCATATCATGCTTAGCGAAATAAGTCAATTAGAGAAAGACAACTATTATATGATCTCCCTGATATGAGGAAGTGGAGATGCAACATGGGGGCTTAAGGGGGTAGGAGAAGAATAAATGAAACAAGATGGGATTGGGAGGGAGACAAACCATAAGTGACTTTTAATCTCACAAAACAAACTGAGGGTTGCTGGGGGGAGAGGGGTTGGGAGAAGGGGTTGGGGTTATGGACATTGGGGAGGGTATGTGCTTTGGTGAGTGCTGTGAAGTGTGTAAACCTGGCGATTCACAGACCTGTACCCCTGGGGATAAAAATATATGTTTATAAAAAATTAAAAATTAAAAAAAAAGAAATTAGAAATAGAGCTACCCTGTGACCCTGCAATTGCGCTCCTGGGTATTTACCCCAAAGATACAGATATAGTGAACAGAAGAGCCATCTGTACCCCAATGTTTATAGCCGCAATGGCCACGGTCGCCAAACTCTGGAAAGAACCAAGATGCCCTTCAACGGACGAATGGATAAGGAAGATGTGGTCCATATACACTATGGAGTTTTATGCCTCCATCAGAAAGGACGAATACCCAACTTTTATAGCAACATGGATGGGACTGGAAGAGATTATGCTGAGTGAAATAAGTCAAGCAAAGAGAGTCAATTATCATATGGCTTCACTTATTTGTGGAGCATAACAAATAGCATGGAGGACATGGGGAGATAGAGAGGAGAAGGAAGTTGGGGGAAATTAGAAGGGGAGGTGAACCATGAGAGACTATGGACTCTGAAAAACAATCTGAGGGTTTTGAAGGGGCGGGGGGGTGGTGGGAGCTTGGGGTACAAGGTGGTGGGTATTATAGAGGGCATGGATTGCATGGAGCGCTGGGTGTGGGGCAAAAATAATGAATACTGTTATGCTGAAAAAAACAAAAAACAAAAAACAAAACCCACACTGAGATGCCACCTTAAACCAGTTAGAATGGCCAAAATTAACAAGACAGTAAACAACAAGTGTGGATAAAGGGGAACCATCTTACACTGTTGGTGGGAATGCAAGTTGGTGTAGCTACTTTGGAAAACAGTACGGAGATGCCTTAAGAAATTAAAAATAGAGATACTATGACCCTGCAATTGCGCTCCTGGGTATTTACCCCAAAGATACAGATATAGTGAAAAGAAGGGACATATGTACTGCAATGTTCATAGCAGCAATGGCCACAATTGCCAAACTTGGCAAAAGCCAAGATGCCCTTCAACTGATGAATGGATAAAGAACACATGGTCCATATATACCATGCAGTTTTATGCCTCATCAAAAAGGATGAATACCGAACTTTTGTATCAATTATCTTGTGGTTTCACTTACCTATGGAGCATAAGGAATAACATGGAGGACATTAGGAGAAGGAAAGGAAAAATGAATTGGGGGAAATCGGAAGGGGAGACAGAGCATGAGAGACTATGGACTCTGAGAAACAAACTAAGGGTTTTGGATGGGAGTGGGGGGGGATAGGTGAGCCTGGTGGTGGGTATTAAGGAGGACATGTTTTGCATGGAGCACTGGGTGTGGTGCAAAAACAAAAACAAAAACAGAAACAGAAACAGAAACAAAAAAAAGAGAAGAAAAAAAAAGCCAATCTGAAAAGGCTACAGACTGTATGATTCTGATTATATGACATCATGGAAAAGGCAAAACTATGGAGATAGTACAAAGATTGGTGGGTGACAGGGGTGGCACAGGGGAGATAAAAAGGCAGAGCACAGAGGTCTTTCAGAGCAGCGAAAATACTCTGTATGATACTATAATAATGCATATTTGTCATTATATTTCCTCTAAACACATAGAATGTACAATACCAATTATAAACCCTAATGTAACATATGAACTTTGGTTGATTATAATGTGTTAATGGAGGTTCATTCCTGGTTAAAAAAAAGAAAAAAGTACTGTGCTGGCTAGTGATGCTGATAGAAGGTATATGGACAGTTTTGCTATAAACCTAAAACTGCTCCAAAAAATAAAGTTTTAAAAAATAAAGTTTTTAAAGAGAAAGTGGGGAGGAAACGCATAATTGTTAGATGATAGCATCAGGATTAAAACACTGAATTGGTTCATGGGCTGAATCTGCCAAAACAAAATTTAAGAGTACTGTACTTAGCTCCAAAAATAAATCAACTCCAAAAGCAGGGACAGAGAAGCTCATCAGCAATTTCAAAGCCTTTAATATAGGAGAACAATTAGGATTATAAAGAGGTCCACATATCATGTGTGTAATAGGCTGTCATGCATAAAAGTAAACAGATTCTACATGACCCCAAGAGGAAGCATTAGTTCTAAGGGTTAGAAGACCCAAGAAAAGAGATTTAGGCTCAAGATAGGAGAGAAATTTCTTAGCATGAGAACTATACAAGAATGGGATATGGCAGAATACTGTGTCTGCCACCAGAGCAGTCCAATTCTGATGCAGCTGAGAATCAACTATCAAATGAGTAACTTACAACTGGTATCTAAGGGCCAATCTAACTCTAAGATTCTGTGATTCTGTAACATTTTTATTAAAAGACATTTATTTTTTATTTATTTATTTTTTAAAGATTTTATTTATTTATTTGAGAGAGAGACAGTGAGAGAGAACATGAGCGAGGAGAAGGTCAGAGGGAGAAGCAGACTCCCCATGGAGCTGGGAGCCCGATGTGGGACTCGATCCCGGGACTCCAGGATCATGACCTGAGCTGAAGGCAGTCGTCCAACCAACTGAGCCACCCAGGCACCCCTTATTAAAAGACATTTAAACTAAAACCACAAATTAATCAAACCAAAGCTGAATAATCCTACTACCTGGAAAGAAATATTCGGAGGTTCATTGTGTAAAATTGTATCTTGGAGCATGTGAAGTTAACTCCGTGATGAAGAATAACTCAAAGTGAGGTTCAACTATTAACAAATTCAAAGCTAACAATCAGTTCTGTTTTAGATAATTTATTATAAAAGTTTTTAAAAAAATAAGTAACATATTCAAACTCTTTTCTTTTCAACCACCTGGTTATCCTGCCATGGGACAAATAAAGTTACCAGCGTTTGTGTATCTTTCCAGATATATCTTATGAATATAAAAAGCATTTAAGCCCATATTGCCCCCCAACCTTTATTTTAACCAAATGGTAGTATATTTTATATATTGTTTTGGACTTTGTTCATTTGTTTTAATAGTACATCCTTGAAGATCATTTCCTATTAATATACAAAGAGCTTTCACATTCTTTATTTTAACTGACAGCATAATAATCTATTTTGACATGTATATGGCTTATAATTCAAATGATTCAACGTCTGAATAAATTAAATTTAGTTTTCTTTCAAGACTGAATAAAAAAAGGCTAAAATGTTCTGAACTAATTGGAAGATAGAAAAAGCCTTACAGTGATAGATATAAATTTCTTGTAAAATATAAAGAAATGGAAGATATTTCATTAATTTAAAAAAACCCAATTGGACAAATCAACTAGAAATGATACACTGGAGGGATTCTGATTCAAATACAAACCACAATTATAGAAGCCTATTAACTCTGCAGTGATCTTTTGCCTTCAGGTATCACCCAGCACTAAACTTTTACAGCTTAGTTGGTCACTAAAGGTACACTGTGGTCTAAAGGAAATTTTTAGAACATCATAAACTCTGAGGATGTCAAAGTTCATGACAACACAACTGTAGCTGTCCTGAAGACCCATGGTGTATTTCTGGCATACTGGCATACTAAGAAGTATCCTAGCACCAAGAGTGTACACAGTTGTTTTAACAGGAACATGACATTCATTCTAACTTATTATTTCCCATCCCCCAAATGGCATTAAGTAATCTAAGGTTGGTGTGTTATCTAGGGCAAGGCTTTATGAAATTGGTGTTAAAACATAAATTAATTTTTAAAAAAAGTAACTTCACAGTACAGAAAACAAACAAATCCTAACTCAGTTAGTAATAAAGGTCAACCACAACACAGATATGTTGTTGATATCATGTTGATAGTAGTATGTACAGTTTCATATGATATAATGAAAATGACACTTTACCTCCATGATCTTCTACCCTGAAACCCATACCAATGTAAATATCAGAAAAACACAAAATATGTGGATAGTAATCCTCAAAACTGTCAAGGTCCTTAAAAACAAAGTGTATCTATAAAATTGACAATCTAAACTAGGCTAAGGAGACATAACAATAATATGTAATGTGGTATCCTGAATGGAATCCTGGAACAGAAAAAGGACATTAGGGAAAAATCTGAAGAAATCTGAATATAATACTTCAGTTAATATAATATTGATATAGTATAGTAATATTCTGTATATAATAAAGCATAATAAAGCAATATTAATATAGTATGGTAATAATATAATACCAGTATCAGTTTAATAACTATGAGACTGTATCATACTAATAAAAGATGTTAAAAAAAAAAAAGATGTTAACAATAGGGAAACTGGGTATGGGCTATCTGGGAACTCTCTATTATCTTTGTGAATCTAAAACCACTCTAAAGTAAGTTTACCAAACTAATTAAATAAAAAAGTGAAGACGTGTTTATAAATTCCCATTACAGAGAATACTACTCCAAAGAAGGATCAAGGAGAATGGAACTAGTTCCATAACCTGATGACTCAAAACAATTATTTTATTAATTTGGTTATATTACACTCTCTACTAAGAATCATAAATGTAAGTATATTCTCTGATTTCTAACCATATAATGCATAATACCCAAAGAAGGTGGATTGGCTATGCAGAGAAAACATTTGACAATATCCAACACACTTTCAAAATGAAAACATACAAGAAAATAGACCAAGGGAACATCCTCAATCTGATACAGGGCACTTTTGAAAACCAAAAACCAAAAACCAAACCAAACCAAACAAAAAACCCTAAAAACCAAACTATAGTTAACATTATACTCAATGGTGAAAGACTGAAAGTTTTTCCTCCTTAAGGTCAGAAACAAGACAAAGATGGCAGCTTTTACTACTTCCATTCAGTGTTGGACTAGAAATTCTCCCCAGAGGGGTGCCTGGGTGGTTCAGTGGGTTAAGCTGCTGCCTTCGGCTCAGGTCATGATCTCATGGTCCTGGGATCGAGTCCCGAATCGGGCTCTCTGCTCAGCAGGGAGCCTGCTTCCTCCTCTCTCTCTGCCTGCCTTTCTGCCTACTTGTGATCTCTGTCAAATAAATAAATAAAAAATCTTAAAAAAAAAAAAAAAAAAGAAATTCTCCCCAGATATCCCACTCAGAGGAATTAGTTAAGAAAAGGAAATAAATGGCCAATAAGTTGGAAAGAAACTATCTAAAATAGTTAAAATAGTTAACTAAAAATATCTCTTTACACCTGATAGGACACTTGGTAGGACAGTTGTTATTAAAACAAAAAAAGAAAGAAAGAAAATAACAAGTGTGGACAAGGATGTGAAGAAACTGGAACCCTCATAAGAGAATGGTGGGAAAATAAAATGGTGGATCTGCTGTGGAAAATATTCTGGTGGTTTCTCAAAAAGTTAAACAGAAAATTACCATATGACCCAGCAATTCTACTCTTATGGTTATACCCAAGAGAAATGAAAACATGTCTACAGAAAAACTTCAAGACGGATGTTCATAGCATCATCATTCATAATGGCTACAAAGTAAAAACAACCCAGATATCCATTAGCTGATAAAAAGGTAAGTAAAATTTGATGTTTCTATATGATGAAATTTTATTCAGTCATAAAAAGGCATGAAGTACTGGTACATGCTACCACACGAATGAACCCTGAAATCAGTATGCTGATTAAAGACACCAGACACAAAAAACCATATTGTATGATTCCATTTAAGTGAAATATCCAGAAAGGTAAATTCATAGAGAGAGAAAGCAGATTAGTGGTTGTCAGGTTGAGAGAGGTTTATAACGGAGAGATTGCTTAAAGGATACAGGGTTTCCTTTAGCAACATGATAATTTTTCCTTTAGCAACATGATAAGTTTTCCAAAAGTCTGCTTAAGTGGTAAAACATCCAGGAGAGTTTTATTTTTTTTCAATTTTTTAAAAAAGATTTTAATTATTTATTTGACAATAAGAGAAAGAGCACAAGCAGGGAGGGTAGCAGGCAGAGGGAGAAGGAGAGGCAGGCAGCTCCCCACTGAGCAGGCAGTCTGATGTGAGGCTCAATCTCGGGACCCTGGGATCATGACCTGACCTGAAGGCAGACACTTAACGAACTGAGCCACCCAGGTGCCCCAGTTTTGATATTTATTTCATTCTTCTTCTTACCCCCAAACATACGGTCTGCTTCTTTTTTGTCTCCCCTACAACCTCCGGAGCTTGTAACACCTGCACTCAAGATTCCCACCAGAGAGAGGAAGGATTGTCATCACTTAAGGCAAATGAAATGGCAGGGCAGGACACATAGCTCACACAGCAGCTGTGAGATTTAGAGCTACTAAAGACCTGTAAAACCTCTCCCTATCATCTTCCCCTGGATGACTCAGTCTTCCTTTGTTTAATCCAAATCATGAGTTCCTTCCTTTTCAAGTAATTAGGTTTGGTTTAATGTTAAAAGTGAGTTTTTCATCCTTTCATCTTTTACCTATGACTGCTTAATTTTTTCTTGATATCTCCTAATTCTGCATTAATTGTAACAAATGTTTTCAAACTCTTAAATCATTACCAACTGATTCTTTTCTTTTTTTTTTTTTTTCTAAGTCCTCAGTCAAGAGCTGCTCTTGTTCCTCCTTTGCTACCTCTCTAGGTGCCCCTCCTTTTTCCTCTTCTACTCCCCTCCTTTCTTACACTAAATGAACCCACTGTAGAGGCATTTAGTCCAAGTATCTCATTTTCTGTAAGATTGGTGTGAAATAGACTTTACCTTTTTTCTAAAGCAGAGTATTCTTGGCACTTCTTACTGCACTAGCCTCTTTATCATTTTCTTGAGAGAAACAACACTATAGTACATGTCCATGGACCAATTTGTCCTGAGAAAGAAGGAGAATACATAGCCTCCATAGCTGTACTTTTCCTCATCTACATATACTTGTTAGGTGCCCATGACATTCATGATCTGGTACCAGAATAACATGATTCACAGTCCTTAACCCCAGAGGGTTAAATGGGACAAGTGAAATTTAAAAAAAAATATGTATGTATGGCCTTATTTTGAAAGCACTGACAAATACCAGTGCAATGTATAATACTTGGCCATTATGATCATTATATGATCAAGTACCTGTCTAGATACCTGTATCTGTCACTCTCTTTTTGTCTCTGTGCAAATAAATGTGAAGGTTCAGAACATTTATGATATCACTGCTAGGCAAACTGGTCCAGAAAAGACAAGGGTACCTTTTCATATATTACAATGTCTTTTTCTTGTGAAGAAGGACACTCTTCCAAAGAATTGTTTTGGAGGTTGCTTCAGTGTTCTATGGAGCATGGGGTTGATTTGGCTCTAGCTAATTAGAACTGTAGAGGCAAGAAATGACCACAAGGATGAGCTTACCAAGACTGCCAGATGGCTGCCCCAAGTGCTCTGGGTCTAGCAGCAGCTGGGAAATAGGGCAGGAACAGGTCACTTGACAGAGCCAAACAGGGAGGAAAGGGACAACAAGGTGTAGCAGGCTAGCTAGAGCTGGAGTCAAGATGGATATTACACTTGTTCTCACCCTGTCTGTGCTTTTGATTAAGGGTTATGTGGTGCTGTGTGCTTGCATTTAGCTGTCATTATAGATTCTGCCTGTGTGTGTGTTCTGTCTTTCATAGCTCTTCTCCATTCTGTCATATCAGAAAAATACATTCCAGGGATACCTGGGTGGTTCAGTGGGTTAAAGCCTCTGCCTTCAGCTCAGGTCATGATCTCAGGGTCCTGGGATTGAGCCCTGAGTCAGGCTCTTGCTCAGCAGGGAGCTTGCTTCCCCCTCTCTCCCTGGCCTGCTGTTCTGCCTACTTGTGATTTCTCTCTCTCTCTGTGTCAAATAAATAAATAAAACCTTAAAAAAAAAATACATTCCAGAAAGGCAGTCTAGCTCATAGAAAAGTTCTAGCACAGCCATAGTAATGCTCCAGATTGCAGCTGCAGGCACAGAGGGGTTGGGGTACAGACCAGTAGAGGTCTCCATCCTCTCTTAGCAACAAAAGTTTCCAGGGAAAGGAGGTCAGGATCAGGCAGGTAATTCTGCCTTTTATATTGGGCCACTCTGAAATCACTCTCAATTTTGATGGATAACAGGAGTTGGAAGATCACCAAGACCAGGTTAAGATGCAAACTTAGAACTATGGATGCACACACTACGTCTGGTTATGAATCTGTTCATTCTTTATGAAAATATTACTTTCACGATTGTCTATACTCACAGCACATGGCTGTTGTCGTTCCTTTTGATCTCTTCCTTCAAATGTATCAACAATTTTAATATATAAAAAAAAGAACATGGGAACTTCCATTTCAATTTCATATTATTAATGAGCTCATTAAGGATACATATTCAAGTTATGTCAGTCATAAATGTAAAGGATGGATCAAATGACATGGGTTGGTATCATAAAATATTTTTTTAGGGGGAGAAGGGAAGGAGAGGGAGAGAGAATCTTAAGCAAATTCTATGCCCAGCATGAAGCTCGATGGGGGGGCTCATGATCTCATGACCTTGAGATCATGACCTGAGCTGAAATCAAGAGTTGGATGTTTAATGGACTGAGACACCCAGACGCCTGGGAATATTTAAGAACATAAACATACTGTTTTTAAATAATCTACAATTCTAATTCTACTCTGAAACATTTAAAATTTCAGTCTGCTAACTGAAACCTGACCCTAGATCAATAAAATAATAAAAGCTTAAAAAAAAGATAAAGGGTAGAAAAATGGGTCCATTTCCTGCCATCTATAATGGGAGAAATGATACACAGAGACATAATATAGTGCCAACAGTCACAAATATGAAAAAAAGAGGTATAAAAGAAATATATTCAGCAACTTATATAGTAGGAAGCGTATATGCAGAAAAAGCATTAATGAATACTACCACTACTACTTCACGTAATCCTTACCAGCAAGGACTTTACAATATTACAGTAAAGACTAACATATCTCTAACTATAATACAAAAACTATAATATTATAAAACAAATAGTGTTAAGAACGTTTACTTGGTATCAGGCATTTTGTAAATGTTATGTCATTTAATCTTCAGGCTTGAAAGTAATGGTACTAACTTTATGGGGTTGTTATGAAAATAACAACCTACCTACCTACCTATGACCAAAAAAAATATAGCTAAGTCATTTTTCATTCTACCATCTGAAGAAGAGGCCAACTGCATAGGGGAAATTAGGAGAGATTTCATGAGGCAAGTGGTATAAGATTGGGTAGTGAAGGATGCATAGGACTTCAAGAGTGAATAGAAGATGATGAGCTACCATGGCTGCACTAAAGCATCACACAACAATTTCTTTTTCCCCGCCTTAAGATACTTAAAGAATTGCCAGGACAATTAAGTAAGAAAAAGAAATAAAACCTATCTGGATTGCACTGAAGAAGTAAAACTATCTTTATTTAAAGATTACATAATTTCACATATGGAAAATCCTAATGAATCCACTGAAAAACTATTAGACTCAATAAACAAGTTCTACAAGACTTCAGCAGATAGGTCCATATATAAAAGTCACTTGCATACCTATACATTAGCAATAAATAAGCTAAAATAATATTAAGAAAATAATTTCATTTGCAACAGCGTAAAAGAAAACTTCGGTATAAATTTAACTAAAGAAGTGTTAAGACTTGTACTGAAAGCCATAAAACACTGTTGAAAGAAATTAAAGAACTAATAAAATGAAAAGACATCCCATGTTGGGTCTAAAGACTAAATATTGCTAACATGGCCATTCTTTTCAAAGTGATCTACAGATTCAACATAATCTCTATCAAAAATACAATTATTTTATTCCAAAATTGACAAACTGATTCTGAAACTAAAATGTCAACTCAAGAGACTAAGAATTTCCAACACAATCTTAAAAAAAAGTTAGAGGACTTACACTCTGATTTCCAAATGTACTATAAAGTTTTAGTAATTAAGATCATTATCGTACTTGCATAAAGATAGATATAAAGGTCAATGGAAGAAACTGAGAGTCCAGAAATAAACATGTATATCTGTGGTCAATTGATTTTTGACAAGGGTACCAAGAAAGTTTCAAAGAGAAAGAACAGTCTTTTTTTTTAGTAAATGGTGTTGGACAACTGGATACGCAGATATAAAAGGATAAACCCTTGCCTCACACCACACACAAAAATTAACTCAGATCCATCATGGACTTAAATAGAAGACTATAAACTGTAAAACTCTTAGGAAAAAATGTAGGAGTAAACTTTCATAATCTTGGATTAGGCAACTATTTCTAGATGTGACACTAAAACACCAAAGCATGAGAGAATAAAATAAAAGATAAATTGGACATCACTAAGGTTATTAACTTTTGTGTTTCAGAGGACACTGTCAAAAAAGTGGAACAAATACTCCACAGAATGGGAGAATACATTTACAAATCATATATATGATAAAAGACTTGTAACCAGAATAAAGAACTCTTACAATTCAACAAAAAAGGGACAGATAACCCATTTATGAAAACAAGCAAAGGATCTGAAGATGCATTCTCCAAAGAAGTATAAAAATGGTCAAAAAGCACATGAAAACATGCTCAACATCATTAATCCTTAGAGAACCACAAGTCAAAGCAACAAGGATATACCGCTTCACATCCAGTTGGATGGCTATAATAAAAAAGATAATCACAAGTCTTGGTAAGGATGTGGAGAGACTGGTGCCCCCATACACTTCTGGTGGGAATGTAAAATGGTAGTTTCTTTGGAAAACAGTTTAACTCTTCATAGAATTAAACAGTTACCATATGACCCAGCAACTCTACTCCTAAACATATATTCAAAAGAAATGAAAACATACATTCACAGAAAGAACTTGTACACAGATGTTCATAGAAGTACTATTCATATTAGCTAAAAGCAGAAACAACCTAGATGTTCATCACATGATAAATAAACTGAATATGGCATACCCATACAATGGAATGAAATACTGATACATGTCACAACATGGATAAATGGGTAAGCCTTGAAAATATTGTGCTAAGTGAAAGAGGACAGTCATAAGACCATACATTGTATGGAACTAGAGGCTATTATTCTAAACAAAATTCTAAACAAAAACAACAACAACAAAAAAAACAGAGAAAGACAATTATCATATGATCTCACTGATATGAGGAAATTGAGGAAGAAGACAGAGGATCAATCATAGGGGAAGGGAGGGAAAAATGAAACAAGACAAAACCAGAAGGGAGACAAACCATAGGAGGCTCTTAATCTCAGGAAACAAACTTAGGGTTCCACGAAGGGAGGAGGGTGGGAAGGATGGGGTGGCTGGGTAATGGACATTGGGGAGGGCATGTGCTATGGTGAGTGCTGTGGATTGTGTCAAGACTGATGAATCACAGACCTGTACCCCTGAAACAAATAATACATTATATGTTAATAAAAAAAAGACCATACATTGTATAGTTTACTTACATGTGTCTAAAACAGGTAAATCCATAGCTACAGAAAATTAGTGGTTGCCACAGGCTAAGGGAACGAGGGGTAAACAGTCAATGGGTCTGGGGTTTCTTTTTGAGGTCAGAAAAGTTTTCTAATTTAGACTATGGTTATAATTGCAAAACTCTGTAAATACAGGACTGCAAAGAAAACATGGCAAAACAACCCTGGGATATCATACAGACCACCAAGAATTGTCTTAGAAAGGAAGTAAGCAAAAGTTAAGAGCTGGGAAGCTGAGACTGAAGTGTTTATTTAAGACTTATGAATACAGAGCTAATGATTAAAAGAGGATTAAAATTTACTGAGCGAGCACAAGCAAGGAAAACCTAAAAGAATGGGTTATAGTTCATAACAGGAAACAAAAGGTGTTGGCGAGGATGCGGAAAGGGGAACCCTCCTATACTGTTGGTAGGAATGCAAGCTGGGGCAGCCACTGTAGAAAACAGCATGGAGTTTCCTCAAAAAGCTGAAAATAGAGCTACCCTACGATCCAGCAATCACACTATTGGGTATTTACCCTAAAGATACAAATGTAGTGATCCAAAGGGGCATGTGCACTTGAATGTTCCTAGCAGCAATGTCCACAATAGCCAAACTATGGAAAGAGCCTAGATATCCATCAACAGATGAATGGATAAAGAAGATGTGTGTGTGTGTGTGTGTGTGTATTTCCCAATGGAATACCATGCAGCCAACAAAAAACACGGAATCTTGCCATTTGCAGGGATGTGGATGGAACTAGAGGGTATCATGCTAAGTGAGATAAGCCAATCAGAGAAAGACAATTATAGAATCTCACTGACATGAGGATTTTGAGAGGCAGGGCGTGGGTTTGGAGGGGGAAGGGAAAAATGAAACAAGATGGGATGGGGTGGGGGTGGCTGGTGGAGAGGAACCACAGGAGATTCTTAATCTCAGGAAACAAACTGAAGGCTGCTGGTGGGTGGGAGAGGAGGGACATAGTGGCTGGGTTATGGACATTGGGGAGGGTATGGGCTATGGTGAGTGCTGTGAATTGTGTAAGACTGATGATTCACAGACCTGTATCCTTGAAACAAATAATACATTATATGTTAATAAAAAATTAATTAAAAAGTAAAAAATTAAAATTAAAATAAAAAAGAAAGTATGGAGTATTATGCCTCCATCAGAAAGGACGAATACCGAACTTTTGTAGCAACATGGACAGGACTGGAAGAGATTATGCTGAGTGAAATAAGTCAAGCAGAGAGAGTCAATTATCATATGGTTTCACTTATTTGTGGAGCATAACAAATAGCATGGAGGACAAGGGGAGATGGAGAGGAGAAAGGAGTTGAGGGAAATTGGAAGGGGAGGTGAACCATGAGAGACTGTGGACTCTGAAAAATAATCTGAAGGTTTTGAAGGGGTGGGGGGTGGGAGGTTGGGGTACCAGGTGGTGGGTATTATAGAGGGCACGGATTGCATGGAGCACTGGGTGTGGTGAAAAAATAATGATACTGTTATGCTGAAAATAAATAAATAAAACAAAAGAAAGTATGTACATCTCTAAAAGATAAAATTAAATTATTTGTCCTTAAGTTAAATATCTGAAGGAGAAAGGGAGCAGATGTTTCAGAAAGGGAGAAAGAAAGTCAATGTTTAATGACAACCAGCATGGATGGAGAGTAAGGTAACTTGGTCCAGAGTCTGCTCTACCATGAGGTAGGGAGTCACTAGGAAATTCATTTACTTTTTTTTTGGCCTCAGTTTCCTCTATTACAAATTTTCTCCAAGAGCAGTGCTCCCTTTCTGCCAAAAAACCAAACCAAAACAAAAAACCCCTAAACAAACAAACAAACAAAAAAACCTCATTGTTTTATTAGTCATGCATTTATTTAACATTCATTCAATACATAGTGAATCTAGATAAAGGTGGGTTTGGGCTCTGGACAGTCTGCCTAAATTAGTGCTTTTGGAGTACCTTCAGAGTTGGTTTTTTGTTACTTTTTTTTAGTGATTTATAAAACTTAGGTTTGTATTGGTTATTCTGACCTATAACACCTATAGAAACTTTGTAGAAGTGTTTAGTAGCTTGAGTTAAAAGAAGTTATCCAGAAGAATAAGGGACAGGAGACTCTTACATGTTGTATTTCTGAACTCTAAAGTGTATACATATGTGTGTATACATATGTGTGTATACATACAACACAAAATCTAAAGTATATATATATATATATATATATATATATTTTAAAGATTTTATTTATTTGACAGAGAGAGAGAAAGATTACAAGTAGACAGAAAGGCAGGTTTGGGGTGGGGACAGGTTCCTCGCTGAGCAGAGAGCCCAGTGTGGGGCTCAATCCCAGAACCTTGAGATCATGACCTGAGCCGAAGGCTGAGACTTAACCCAATGAGCTACCCAGTCGCCCTTGTATGTGTGTATTTAAAAGATTTATTTATTATAGAGAGACTGTGAGCACATGAAAGTGGGGGGAGGGGCAGAGGGAGAGAATCTTTAAGCAGACCCCTGCCAATGAGCATGAAGTTGGATGGAGGGCTCTATTCCACAGTCCATGAGATCACATCCTGAGCCGTAACCAAGAGTTGGCCGCTCAACAAACTGAGCTACTCAGACACCCCTGAAATCTAAAGTATATTTAGATGATGTTTCACAGCTTAGAGGAAATGAGCCTTTTGACTGAACTTATGTGACCTTGTTCAGGACTGGCTGGCTCCAAATGAATTTCCTTTTATTTCAAAGTTGGCAACAATCTGGCTGTCTGGCATCAGAAGATGAGCTCTTACTGATCTTAGAAAAGAGAGACTACTATAGCACTGGGAACAAATTGATATAGACACCTATGGTTGAGGTACTAAGTAAATGTAGATATAAGACACACCACAGGGCTCCATAAGGTGTCATCTGGCCTCATTTGGGCAGAAAAGAGAGAATTATTATAATATAACTGCAAAATATCTACCATATGACACTTTATTTCTTTTTCTCCAGGCCTTAATTTCTTGGGATATGGTAATTTCTGGAACATTATGGAAAACACGTAGTGATCAACATTGTCTTTGAGTTCACTGATAGAAAGATCTCTGGGGCATAGCAGGTTATGGCAAGAGAGCAGACCTGGAGCTGCCCTCAGTGTAAGGGATCATTATGCCATTACCCCTGTCTGTTGCAGTCATGCCTCTGGATGAGAATGACTCCCATGTGCTGCACAGGAGTTCACCAAAGTTATAGGTAGAAACTCTAAGTAGAAAAGAATCTTCCAAACTATAAAGTTAAGTCTTTTAGCCATGTTTTCTCTTAGGTACATGCTGCATGTGTATAAATAAAAGTCTATATTTGAAAACATGTTTCTAAATGATCCTCCAAAGCAGATATTTAATGTTTTTTATAATATACATTAGCAAAGAATTAGTACAGGGTTAAGGATAATTTCACTTCTACATTAATTTTGTTTGTAAACTGGAATTTGATTATTATAGCATTATGAATCTAGAAAATATTAATAATCAGTTTTACAATAATACCTTTTTGTACCTAAAAAATATCTTAGAAGCCTTGTTCTCACACCCAAGCTCAAATGCTATGATTATCTGTCCAAAGATTCATTTTCTTACACAATCCAATCAATTCTCCCCATGGCTGGGTACTTTCACTACTCCTGCTGCCCAGGATGACCTGACAGTACCTCCCCGGGCCACTGCTCCCCAGTCAGACTTAAGCAGTCACAGGTTGGTCCTAACTCAATTTTATCCTCTTTCTTTCAGCTCCATACTCTCTACAACCCTGACATGTTTGGGATTCTATATCTCATGATGTTATTCTTTTTGTCCACCTATATAACTGTCAGCAAGTAAGAAGGCTCAATTTCCTCATCTGTTAAATGTGACTAGTATCATCTAGCCTCAACATTGTATAATTTCATGTGTGCTACAGGAACACAGCACACATAATGCATATTTAACTTCATCGGAATAACAATGCTATTTTTTTATTTTTGAGGTTTATGCCCATCCTTTTTCAATCCACAATTTAGCACAGTCTCATTTGATATGTCCTAGCATATGTTCTAAGGTAAAAATCCAAAACATTCATAATGCTAGCCATTGGCAGCAATTCACCAGAACTTAGCTTCCAGTTCTTCTTTTTGCTTAACAAGTAAAACAAGTACCACCAAAGGAACTAGAGGGACAGGATTCAAGGTGTCCATTCCTTGTGATTACTCATAAGGAAGCAACCTCACTGTCAATTTCACTTTGCCTTCTCATCATTGTGACTCAGTCCTTGCTATCCCGTCTCCTCTGAGTGTCTGGTCTGTGTGCTGGTCTGGAGAAGCTTTAGATCATCATTGCTTAGGTTACTCAGTAGTTCCTTCTCCAAAGCCTAATGCTGGATACATTCCATGAAAAATGTAAAACAAAACAAAACCTATGTCTGATCTATAACTGGCTCAGATAATTCTATTTAGGTTTACCACAGATTTAAGTTAAAGACTATGAGACTAGTCTACGCCTACAAGCTAAAAACTGTACAACTGATAGAATCATCTCAGACATACACATATTCCAAACAAAATAAAATTAAAAATTTTCCTATAAATCCAAAAGAAATATTCTCTAATTCTACACCTAAAGGAGATTTTTTGGAATTCAAGACTTTCAAATAAAACGCCACCTACCCAAAGAAAATTCATAATTAACACAGAAATGTTTCTTGTCGCTTATTCTGAATGGTATCAGAATGCTCTATAAGAATAAGATATTGTTGTAATTACTGTTTCTTAAATATGTGTTTTATTTTAAGAGCAGATATAAAAAAAGAGTAGATATAAAAAAAGTTGATGAATTGGCATCTATACTTTTTTTTTTTTAAGATTTTTATTTTTTATTAATTTGACAGAGAGAGATCACAAGTAGGCAGAGAGGCAGAGAGAGAGAGGAGGAAGCAGGCTCCCCGCCGAGCAGAGAGCCGGATGCGGGACTCGATCCCAGGACCCTGAGATCATGACCTGAGCCGAAGGCAGCGGCTTAACCCACTGAGCCACCCAGGCGCCCTGGCATCTATACTTTTAATTTCTGTTATAAGTCCATCTCATTGCTTTGAGGGCAGTTTAACTTAGAAATAAATATAACTTCAGGGGCGCCTGGGTGGCTGAGCGGGTTAAAGCCTCTGCCTTCCGCCCAGGTCATGATCCCAGGACCCTGGGATCGAGCCCCACATCGGGCTCTCTGCTCAGTGCAGAGCCTGCTTCTCTCTCTCTCTCTCTGCCTGCCTCTCTGCCTACTTGTGTTCTCTGTCAAATAAATAAATAAAATATTAAAAAAAAAGAAATAAATATAACTTCAAAAGGCTATGCCAAGGCTATTACATAAATAAACTCTTCAGTCAATGACATGACTACCGCTATTTGAAAAAATACAGGAAGGGCCTAAATACAAGTAAAAGAAGGTATCATTCTCATATTTAGTATGAGCAAAGTACTTTGAATTTGGTTTGGCTTATGTAGCTGTGCTGTCCACCAAGGTAGCTACTAGTCACACGGGGCCACTTAAAATAGTTAAATTTTAATTTAAAAGTTAATTAAAATTAAATAAAACTTGAAATTTAGTTCCTCAGTCCTATTAGCCATTTCTGAGTGCCCAGTAACCATAGGTGGTCAGTGACTACCTCACTGAATAGTACAAATACATAACATTTATATCATTGCAGAAAGTTCTATTAGGTAATGCTGACACAGGTTAGAAAAGCACTCTTTGAAAGCCACAGATTCACTAACTGCCATTTATTTATTTAGATTTTTGTTTTTTAAAGATTTTATTTATTCATTTGTCATAGAGAGAGAAGCGAGAGCAAGTACAGGGAGACAGAGTGGCAGGCAGAGGCAGAGGGAGAAGCAGGCTCCCCGCCAAGCAAGGAGCCTGATGTGGGACTCGATCCCAGGACGCCGGGATCATGACCTGAGCCGAAGGCAGCTGCTTAACCAAATGAGCCACCCAGGCGTCCCTTATTTCGATTTTTAAGGCATATAAACCTTGACAGATATTGCAGTGGTCTTTTTAGGTATGGTTAACCACATGTCCTGGCTTTTATGGAAGAATACCAGTATTTCTTGTCTATATTACTTTCAATAACATGAACCATTAAAGGTAAAAGTAAACACAAAAAATTAAATTTTTAGTAGAACTTTTTATATTAAATAAACAGACTCTTTTGTCAAACCACATGGCTCAAATTTTGATGCAAGAAAAAAACAACAACAAAAAGAAAACTCAAGTATATGGTGAATGCAGCCAAGAGTCTCTTTCTCCAGTAAGAGTCTCTACTTTCTGTATCTCAATTACTCACCTAACTCTGGGTGGGTCTGAGTCAGGTGGAGCAGCTGAGCCACCTCCCTGCTGATATCTGTAGGGAAGACAGTAAACTCTCTGTACCACCACTCGGACCCCAACTCCTGGCCATGGGGCAGCTCCCTGGCTTTCCACTGCATCCAGAAGAGAATCCCTCAGGTGAGCTTTGGCTGGGAAGCACTGTTTTGCTTCTTCATGTCCATGGGTACAGTCTGTCCTTATGGTAGTGAGACCACTATATATAACCTGGCCAAGACATGCAGAGGGAGCAATTTCAGTTTAACTCATAACAGCATGGTACATTCTAAATCATGACTTTCTGAGGCAATCTTCTGATGTAACTGCAGAATACCAAAGGAATGATGAAGATAAAACATTGTGTGGGCCTCTGTGTCTGCCAGGTAACTAATACTATTGAGGAGGGCAGGGTGAACAAGATAACATGGGAACAGCAAAGAGTGTTTCCAATCAATAGAAGCACAGATCTTCTTGGGTCTTTGAAAACATGTAAAATCTCAACAGGACAAACTAAAAAACAAAAGAATGACAAGGGTTTCAAAATTAAGTCACTATTAAGTTCTTGGTGTGTGCAGTCTACTAGGCTAGACACTTCACAGCTCATGTAGCCTCCTAATAACCCTTTACAATAATATTAAATTCACAATAACACTTCTAGAGCACATTCCAGGCAGTTTTATGTACTATACTTGCATAGCGAACATATTTAATTTCATAACTACCCAAGTGGGTAGATTATATCATTATTACCATTTTAAAGATAAAAATATTGAAACACAGAAAAATTATGAATCTTGCCCAGTGTTACTCAACAATAAATGACTGAGGCAGAATTTGAACCAGGATATCTGGTTCCAAAGCCTATATTCATAACCATGATGTTACACAATGGCTTCGTTGTCACTGTTGTCAGATAAAAATGTTATCTCAAGAATTTAATATTAATAGCTATTTACAACTAAACGTTAAAGCAGGGATGCACTTAGAGTCATAAATTAAATTAATTAGAGAGCCCCCTTTTCCCTATTATCCCCTTCAGATACTTCTTTTGATTATTTAAGGGAGAGTAGGCTTGTTGACATATTTACAAACAAGATGAAAGTTTGCTACTTTTCTCTTTTTCCTTTAAGATTTTTATTTACTTGTGAGAGAAAGAGAGAGAGAGCACAAGCAGGGGGAGTGGCAGCCAGAGGGAGAAGCAGGCTCCATGCTGAGCAAGGAGCTGGATGTACCTGTGCTGAAGCAGATGCTTAACTGACTGAGCCACCCAGGAACTCCTACTTTTCTTTTTCTTATATCCCCTCATACTATCTGTCAGCATTCTTAGCATTCAAACCAATCATTCTGTGCTGATTCAGCTAACTGGGTGAACCTGAGATGGTACACCTGGAGTCACAGACACTTAAAACCTGGAACGGTCCCTGGAGTGCCCTTCATGCCTTCTATAAGTGAAATTTAGGGGGTTCCCTAAATTTATCTTGACAAATGATCATGACCCAGGGCCAACAAAATTTCAAAAAACAATCTACAGCATATAATTTCAAGTTTGTGCAGCTCTATTTATCCCAAGGATATAGATAATATAAAAAAGAAAAATATAACTTTTTAATTTAATAAATAAAAAGCTTAAGCAAAATTCTTAGACAATTACAAAATGAGAATAAGAAAGAGAAAAACCATATATTTTGATAGACAAGGATAAAGATTAAAAAACACAATTAGATAGATGAAATACTGTGAAAAGAAGGTTACTAAATACTAAACCACTACATACTTTTTTCAGGCATAACAGTAATAACAAGATGTTCTAGCATATATATTTACTGAGTATTTGAAGAGGAACCAAAGGTAAACATCTCTGCTTTCAAATCCAGTATTATTACAAAGCATAAAACATCGAAAACAAATGAAATTTTACCTGGCTTTCAGGTGATATATTTGTTAGATTCCTAAATCTAAACCTCTCAGCCAAAGTGATACTTCTTCTTGGAAGGGCTGTGTCCCAACAGTGCACTTCATGTATTATTTTTGAATCTTCTTTGGCAACAACTTTCTGACAAAAGTAAGTATTCAGAATAACAGGGCAACTTCCACTTGGGGCAATAAGCATTTGCCTGGAAAAGAGAAAGAAATGTAACAGCTTACAGTTACAGTTTATTTACAATGTTGGGTTTCCTTCATGTTCTTGCTAAATCAGGAATATAAAGGGCAATGATTCACCTGCTATGGATAGATAAAACAAAGTCAGACCACAGATGAACAAATGGATAGAGAAAATGTGGTACATATATACATTGGAATATTATTCAGCCATAAAAAGAATGAGATCTTGTCATTTATAACATGAATAGACTTAGTATTATATTAAGTGAAATAACTCAAACAAAGATAGGCAAATATCATATGAGCTCACTTATATGTGGAATCTAAAAAACAACAGAAACAAACAAAAACAGAAACAGTCTCATAAATATAGAAAACAAACTGGTAGCTGCCAGAGGGGCTGGGATTGGAGTTGGGGGGGGATGGGCAAAATGGGTGAAGGGGATTCAGAGGTACAGACTTGCAGTTATAAGATGAATACGTCATGGGGATGAGAAGTACCACATAGGGGACAGAGTCAATAACATTGTAAAATTTTGTATGATGACAGATGGTAACTTATCGTGGTAAGCATTTATAATGCACAGAACTACCAAAGCACTATTCTTGCACACCTGGAACTAATGGGATATTGTATGTCAGCTATACTTCAATAAAACAAACAAACAGAAGTGGCACCCACCCTCACATGCTCAGGAGTAAATGTCAATTTAATTGACAATGTAAATGTCAATGTTAATTTTACTTTTCCAGTGCAAGTCTGTGTCAGGAGAGGTGGAATGGAAGAAGGCCATGTCACTGCTTGGGCTTGAGTTCCCTCAGGTCTCCTATTCTGGTTGACGATGGCCTTGGAGAAATGCAGGGAGTGAGCAAAGACTATCAACAGGCTCAAGAATTGCCCAGACATTAAAATAAATGTTATTTACAAATGAAACCTTCAGACACTTTGACACCTCTAATCTTTCAAACACATGACAGCAAGACCCAAAGAACCTTCTACCTTCACTGTCAAATAGAACACAGTCACAGAAATGCTTCATATTTAATTCAAAAAGGAATGTGGGGACATAACAGACAAAATTCTCCTGGTTCTTTTTAGACATCTAATTTGACATCTTCAGCACTCATTCCTCAAAGGAGGTAGTGTTACTTAACATTAAGGAAAATTTAGGACTTCTTATTCTGGGAAGGTGGGAGTAGACATATTTTCCCTAATTTATCCTATTAAGCACAACTAAAATGCCTAACATTACATATCAACTAAACATAAGACATTGAAAAGTGGAAAGAAGAAGGCACACCAGCCCTAGAGACCTTGAGACTTAAGAAACAATAGTGGTGAGTTCCTGGGTTTTCTGTTTGCCTCTTATATCCCAGACTTCAAACTGAAGAAGATGGCAACCTGATACAGTGATGGGTATAGATAAAAAAGCCTCTACAGGAGGGTATGTGCTATGGTGAGTGCTGTGAAGTGTGTAAACCTGGCAATTCACAGACCTGTACCCCTGGGGCTAATAATACATTATATGTTTATTAAAAAATTATATTAAAAAAGCCTCTACATCTTTATGTATCTTCCTCAATTTCTTTCATGAGTATTCTGTAGTTCCTCGAGTACAGAGACTTTACCTCTTTGCTTAGGTTTATTCCCAGGTGTCTTATGCTTCTTGGTGCTATAGTAAATGAATTGATTCTCTAATTTCCCTTTCTATATTTTCACTGTTAGTGTATAAGAAAACAACTGATTTCTGTACAATGAATTTTGTATCCTGCCACATCACTGAATTGCTGTATGAGTTCTAGTAGTTTGGGGGTGAAGCCATTTGGGTTTTCCATATAAAGTATCAGGTCATTTGTGAAAAGAGAGAGTTTGACTTCCTCATTGCCAATTTGAATATATTTGATTTCTTTTTGTTGTCTGATTGCTGTTGCTAGGACTTCTAGTACTATGTTGAACAACAGTGGTGAGAGTGGGCATCCTTGTCCTATGCCTGATCTCAAATGGAAGGCTGTCAGCTTTTCCCCACTGAGAATGAAATTCTCTGTGGGTTTTCATAGATAGCTTTTATGAAGTTGAGGAATGTTTCCTCTATCCCTATACTTTGAATCATTTTAATCAGGGCACTACAGACAAAGGGCTGATATCCAAAATCTATAAAGAACTCCTCAAACTCAACATACACAAGACAATAATCACATCAAAAAATGGGCACAAGACATGAACAGACACTTCTCCAAAGACAAATCGCTAACAGACACATGAAAAAAATGTTCATCATCATTAGCAATCAGGGAGATTCAAATCAAAACCACATTGAGATACCACCTCACACCAGTTAGAATGGCTAAAATTAATAAGACAGTAAACAATGTGTTGGAGAGGATGTGGAGAAAGGGGAACCCTCTTACACTGTTGGTGGGAATGCAAGTTGGTGCAGCTACTCTGGAAAACAGTGTGGAGATGCCTTAAGAAATTAAAAATGGAGCTACTCTATGACCCTGCATTTGCACTCCTGGGTATTTACCCCAAAGATACAGATGTAGGGAAAAGAAGGGCCATCTGTACTCCAATGTTCATAGCAGCAATAGTCACTGTCATCAAACTGTGGAAAGAACCAAGATGCCCTTCAACAGACAAATGGATAAAGAAGATATGGTCTATATATACAATGTAGTATTATGCCTACATCAGAAAGGATGAATACCCAACTTTTTAATTAACATGGATGGGACTGGAAGTGATTATGCTGAGTGAAATAAGTCAATCAATTATATGGTTTCACTTACTTGTAGAGCATAAGAAGTAACATGGAGGACATTGGGAGATGGAGAGGAGAAGTAAGTTGGGGGAAATCGGAGGGGGAGAGAAACCATGAGAGACTGTGGACTCTGAGAAACAAACTGAGGGTTTTGGAAGGGAGAGGGGTGGAGGGATAGGTGAGTCTGGTGGTGGGTTTTTAAGGATGGCATGTATTGCATGGAGCACTAGGTATGGTGCATAAACAATGAATTTTGGAACACCAAAAAGAAATAAAATAAAATTACATTAAAAAAAGATAAGGAAGAAAAATAAGTTCCATTATAAACCACTGGAAAAATAAAATCCTCTACAAAAGCTTACTTTCCTGAACTAAGGGACAGCCTAATAAAATACAAAACTTTTAGAAAATGAGTGCTCTACTCTAGGCAAACATCACAGAAAACCTGTGACCTGCTATCATACACTCCAGAAGAGGGTGAGTGTGGAGCTCTGGTCAGGCTGTAATAAAAAGTCTCAATAGCCTACGTAGGGTAGTGTGAGAGAAGGCAGGATAGGGTGTTGGTACTTCCATCCCTGTAGGCTTATAATGAGCCTTCTCTGATCAACCCCCAACTCCCAACACACGCATACCATGTCAGTGGAGATCGCCTGGGGGCCTGGACTTCCACCCTTCCCCCCCATCAGTAACCAGTATGCCTGGCTACCCTCTATCCTTACAACATCCTCCAGTCCTCTCAGTGGAAGCCATGTGGGAAGCAGCACCCCTGACCCTCCCAGCAAGGATGATGTCAGTGGAAGCCTAGCAGTAAGCTGGAACTCACATCTACCCAGCTGTAACAAGGAATCCTTCCCCTCTCAGTATTAAGGGAGGCCAAGTGGGGAATTTGGACTTCTTCCTCCACCTGGCAGTAACAAGCTCCCCCAGGTCTTTCCATATCTCCTTTCAGAACAGAGCTCACTAAACAGATTTAAATAAGATCCAGAGTTTCATAATACCTCAAATGTACAGGTTACCATCTGAAGTCACTTCTTTTTCTCTTTTTTTGAAGATTTTATTTATTTATTTGATAGATAGAGATCACAAGTAGGCAGAGAGGCAGAAGAGGAGGAAGCAGGCTCCCTGCTGAGCAGAGAGCCTGATGCGGGGCTCAATCCCACAAACCTGGGATCATGACTTGAGCTGAAGGCAGAGGCTTTAACCCACTGAGCCACCCAGGCGCCCCTGAAGTCACTTCTTATATTAAGAACCAGAAAAAAACCTCAAATGAAAACAGATAATTAATAGATGACAATGCTGAAATGACAGAGGCATTAGAATTATTTGACAAAGATTCTAAAGCAGCCATCATTAGCATGCTTCAATAAGCAATTATGAATAAATATATAAGACAAATAAAAAGAAAGTCTCAGCAAAGAAATAGATTTTTTTTAGAATGGAGATTTTGAATCAAGAAGTAAAATGAAAATAAAAACTCCATGGATGGGCTCAACAGCAGAACAGAGGAAACAAACAAACAAACAAAAATCAGTGAACCTAAGGATAAAAACAGAAATTAAACAATATGAACAACAAAGATAAAATAGACTTCAACCAATCTGAACAGAACTTCAAGATCTGTGGGAAGGAAGAAATAAACATGGATATATACAGTCAAATACAATAGGCTTTTCTACCCCTGTTAGGTTTTCAAAATTGTATTTAGAGTTGCAGCAACAATTTTAACACTATGATCTAGTTCTAAATGCATAAAAAAAATTTAAGAAAATCATAGTTGCAAACAGTAAAGGGAGAGGAGGTAAGGTTTATACACGTCATAAAAACTGACAAAATGCTGACCCAGCCGACTGTGATAAAATTTAATCTTTATAGCAATCAATAAAATAGCTATAAAAAGATACATACACAAAAAATTATAATTAAAAAAATTCTAAAAAATGTTCAAGTAACCTACAAGAAGTTAGGAAAAAGACAACAGATATGAAAACAGAAAGAGAACAAAAAGAAGACAAAACCAAAAAGGTAGACCTAAGTCCTAAAATACCAATAATTATATTAAATGTAAATGGTCTAAATAAACCAAGTATAAAACAAAGATTAGCAGAGTGGATTAAAAAAACATGATCCATCTATATTCTGTCTATGAGAAATTCACTTCAAATATAAAGAAATAGGTGAAATGGGTGCGGTGCATAAACAATGAATCTTGGAACACTGAAAAATAGATTAAAGAGTAAAAAAAAAAAAGGGGAAAAAAAAGATATAGGTGAAATGAAAGTAAAAAGATGGGGGAAATACATATAAACACTAATAAAAACATACTAGGGGAGGGATATCATATGAAGTAGGCTTTTGAGCAAAGAAAATTATCAGAGACCAGGGAGATATTACCTAATGATTTTTTATCAAATGCGCAATGAAGAATCAACACCAATTTCATACAATCATTTTCAGAAAATAGAAGAGGAGGTAATATTGCCCAATTAAAGTTATAAAGCTAGTATTACCCAAGGCGGGACCAAGATGGTGGAGGAGTAGGAGACTAAAATGACATCAGGTCCCAGGAGTTCAGCAAGATAGTTATCAAACCATTCTGAACACCTGCAAACTCAACAGGAGATAGAAGAGAAGAAGAGCAGCAATTCTAGGAACAGAAAATCGACCACTTTCTGAAAGGTAGGATGTGCAGAGAAGTGAATCCAAAGTGACGGGAAGATAGACCGCTGTGGGAGGGGCTGGCTCCCGGCAAGTGGTGGAGCAGCAGAGCACAGAATCAGAACTTTTAGAAGTCTTTTCCTCTGAGGGACATTGCTCCAGAGGCTAAGTGGGGGGTGGAGCCCTTGCTGAGACAGTGTGGCCTCAGGTTCTGCAGGGTCACAGAAAGATCGGGGGTGTCAGAGCTCCCAGGTATCGGAGCAGGGCAGTGGACTACAGAGTTGGAACAGAGGAGTTAGTTTTCAGATTGGGGTTACCTTAAATGGTGATCCAAGGCATAGCTGAACCACTGCTATCTGAGCAGGGACCCCACAAATGGCAGATCCAGAGAGACCCCCTCTTTCCTCCTCCAGGAGGACTGGTGCAGGAATGTGCAGCAGTAATCTGCTGGGTTTGGAGACTCCAAATGGAGCTGTGTGCCAGAGATAGAAACGCTTGATCAGAGGCCAGGTGGGCACAGAGTGCAGCTGGAGAACAGAGAGACAGGAGTGACTGACCGCTTTCCCCCGAGGACTGGGGCCCCGAACTCTTGGCTCCTCCAAGCTGAAGACTGGGAGGTCGATATTTTCATTACTGTCCTCCAGAGCTGTACGGACAGTGTTCAAGGAAGAAAACTACCGAGAGTGAATACAAGGAGATTATTTAGCCCGGGCCCTGGCAAGGCCAGTGCAATTCCGCCTCAGGCAAAGACATTTGATACTACAACATGTCCCTGCCCCAGAAGATGAGCAAGAACATCCAGTCAAGACCAAGTTCCCTGATCAGGAGAACAGTAGAACTCCAGAGCTAGGGGAAAGCAATGCATAGAATTCATGGCTTTTCTCCCATGATCCTTTAGTCTTGCAAAGTCAAATTTTCATTTTATTTTTTCTTATTCTATTTTTTTAGTTTTTCCTCTTTCCTTTTTAAACGTTTCTGGTTTATCTTAACAATACTCTTTTCTTAAAAAATTCCTTTAAATCTTCATTGTTATACTCATTTTATTCCTTAATTGTATTTAACCATATTTTTTGTATACATATAGGTTTTTTTCTTTACAATTTTAGGATAAAATTTCTTCTACTAGATCAAATATGCCCTAAATCTAGCAAGTGGCTTAATTCTAGTCTCCAGTCAGAACACATACTCTCCTCTTTTTTTTCTTTTCTTTTTCCAACCAACTTATCAATTCCTTTTTTAGAATTTAAAAAAATTTTTCATCCTTACAGTCATACTCCATCTCTTCACTGTGTTTACCCCTACCCTTATGTGTGTGTGTGTGTGTGTGTGTGTGTGTGTGTATGTTTTTCTTTCTTTAAAATTTTGGGAGGTAGTTTCTTCTATGAGACGAGAATACACCCAAAATCATGTGGGTGGCTCTGTTCTATTCACCAGTCTAATATTTATCTATCTATATATTTAACTTTTCAGTTTTATTTATTTCTTTCCCCTTTCTTCTCCCCCGGTTTTGGGATTCTTCTGATTTGATTAATGTACATTTTTCAGGGTCTTTGCCACAGTTTTATTATTTTATTCTCTTGTTCATATATTCTTTTTTTTTTAAAGATTTTATTTATTTATTTGACAGAGAGAAATCACAAGTAGATGGAGAGGCAGGCAGAGAGAGAGAGAGGGAAGCAGGCTCTCTGCTGAGCAGAGAGCCCGATGCAGGACTCGATCCCAGGACTCTGAGATCATGACCTGAGCCGAAGGCAGCGGCCTAACCCTCTGAGCCACCCAGGCGCCCTTGTTCATATATTCTTATCTGGATAAAATGACAAGAAGGGAAACACTCACCACACACACACACACAAAAAAAAAAAAAAAAAAAAAGAACAAGAGGCAGTACCAATGGCTAGGGACCTATCAATACAGATATTAGTAATATGTCAGAAGTAGAGTTCTGAATATGATTCTCAAGGTGCTATCTGAGCTCGAAAAAGGCATGGAAGATATTAAGGAAACCCTTTCTGCAGAAATAAAATCCCTTTCTGGAGAAATAAACTCAAATCTAACCAAGATGAAATAAAAAAGCTATTATGAGGTGCAATCAATATGGAGGCTCTTATTGCTAGGATCAATGAGGTAGAAGAGGTAATTGTGATATAGAAAACCGAATGATGGAGAATAAAGAAGCTGAGCAAAAGAGAGACAAACAACTACTGGACCATGAGCGGAGAACTCAAGAGAAAAGTGATACTGTAAGATGAAACAATATTAGAATAATTGGGATTCCAGAAAAAGAAGAAAGAGAGAGAGGGGCAGAAAGTATACTGGAGTAAATAATAGCGGAGATCGTTCTTAATTAGGGGAAGGAAACAAGCATCAAATCCAGGAGGCACAGAGAACCCTGCTCAAAATCAATAAAAATAGGTCCACACACCACCATCAAATAGTAAAATTTACAAGTCTTAGTGACAAAGAGAAAATCCTGAAAGCAGCTTGGGACAAGAAGTCTGTAACATACAAAGGTAGAAATATTAGATTGGAAGCAGACTTATCCACAGAGACCTGGCAGGCCAGGAAGAACTGGCATGATATATTCAGAGCACTAAATGAGAAAAATATGCAGTCAAGAATACTATATCCAGCTTGACTATTATTGAAAATAGAAGGAGAGATTAAAAAGCTTCCAGGACAAACAAAAATTAAAAGAATCTGCAAACACCAAACCTCCAGCCCTACAGGAAATACTGAAAGGGGTCCTCTAAGCAACAAGAGAGCCTAAAAGTAGTAGACCAGAAAGGAACAGAGACACTATACAATAACAGTCACCTTACAGTCAATAAAATGGCACTAAATTCGTATCTTCCAATAGTTACCCTGAATATAAATGGACTAATGCCCCAATCAAAAGACACAGGAGGGCGCCTGGGTGGCTCAGTGGGTTAAGCCGCTGCCTTCGGCTCGGGTCATGATCTCAGGGTCCTGGGATCGAGTCCCGCATCGGGCTCTCTGCTCAGCGGGGAGCCTGCTTCCTCCTCTCTCTCTCTGCCTACTTGTAATCTCTCTGTCAAATAAATAAATAAAATCTTTAAAAAAAAAAAAAAAGACACAGGATATCAGAATGGATAAAAAAAACAACAACAACAAAAAAAAAACAAGACGCATCAATATGCTGTCTACAAGAAACTCACTTTAGACCCAAAGACACCTCAAGATTTAAAGTGAGGGGGTTGAAAATAATTTACCATGCTAATGGACATAAAAAAAAAAAAAAGCTGGGGTGGCAATCCTTATATCAGATCAATTATATTTTAAGTCAAAGACTATAATAAGAGAAACTATATCATACTTAAAGGATCTGTCCAACAAGAAGACCTACCAATTTTAAATATCTATGCTCCTAAAATGGGAACAGCCAACTATATAAACCAATTCATAACAAAATCAAAGAAACACATCAACAATAATACAATAATTGTAGGGGACTTTAACACCCCCTCACTGAAATAAACAGATCATCCAAGCAAATGATCAACAAGGCCTTAAATGAAACACTGGACCATATGAATATTACAGATATACACAGAACATCCCAAAGCAAAAGAATACACATTATTCTCTAGTGCATGTGGAACATTCTCCAGAACAGATCACATCCTGGGTCACATATCAGGTCTCAACCAGTATCAAAAGACTGGGAGCATTTCCTGCATATTTTCAGACCACAATGCTCTGAAGCTAGAACATAATCACAAGAGGAAATTTGGAAAGAACTAAAATCCATGGAGGCTAAAGAGCATCCTACTAAAGAATGAATGGGTCAACCAGGAAATTAAAGAAGAATTAAAAAAATTCGTGGAAACAAATGAAAATGAAACCACAAATATTCAAAATATTTGGGACACCACAAAGGCAGTTCTATGAGGAAAGTATATAGTAACACAAGCCTTTCTCAAGAAATAAGAGAGGTCGCAAGTACACAAGCTAACCCCACACCTGAAGGAACTGGAGAAAGAACAGCAAAGAAAGCCTAAACCCAGCTGCAGAAGAGAAATAATACAGATCAGAGCAGAAATCAATGCAATAGAAACCAAAACAACAGAATCAATGAAACTAGAAGCTGGCTCTCTGAAAGAATTAATAAGATGGATAAACCCCTGGCCAGACTTATCAAAAAATAAAAAGGACCCAAATAAATAAAATCATGAAAGAAAGAGGAGAGATGACAACCAACACTATAGAAATACAAACAATTATAAGAACATAGTAGGAGCAAGTATACACCAGCAAATTTGACAATGTGGAAGAAATGGATGCATTCCTAGAGTATAAACTACCAAAACTGAACCAGGAGAAAACAGTAAACCTGAACAGACCCATAACCAGTAAGGATATTTAAGCAGTCATCAAAAATCTCCCAAAAATTGGGCGCCTGGGTGGCTCAGTGGGTTAAGCCGCTGCCTTCCGCTCGGGTCGTGGTCTCAGGATCCTGGGATCGAGTCCCGCATTGGGATCTCTGCTCAGCGGGGAGCCTGTTTCCCTCTCTCTCTCTCTGCCTGCCTCTCTGTCTACTGTGAACTCTCTCTGTCAAATAAATAAATAAAATCTTAAAAAAAAAAAATCTCCCAAAAAACGGGAGCCCAGGGCCAGGTGGCTTCCAGGGGAATTCTACCAAGCATTTAAAGAAGAATTAATTCCTATTCTCCTGAAACTGTTCCAAAAAATAGAAATGGAAGGAAAACTTCCAAAATCATTCTATGAGGCCAGCATTACCTTGATCCCAAAACCAGACAAAGACCCCATCAAAATACAGACCAATATCCTTGATGAACACAGATACAAAAATTCTCACCAAAATACTAGCCAATAGGATCCAACAGTATATTAAAAGGATTATTCACCACGACCAAGTGGGATTTATTCCTGGGCTGCAAGGTTGGTTCAACATCCACAAATCAATCAATGTGATACAATACATTAATAAAAGAAAGAACAAGAACCATATGATACTCTCAATAGGTGCTAAAAAAGCATTTAACAAAGTACAGCATCTTTCTAGATCAAAACTCTTCACAGTGTAGGCATAGAGGGTACATACCTCAATATCATCAAAGGCATCTATGAAAAACCCACAGCGAATATCATTCTCAATGGGGAAAAACCAAAAGCTTTTCTGCTAAGTTGAGGAACACAGCAGAGATGTCCACAATCTCCACTATTATTCAACATAATACTAAAGTCCCAGCCTCGGCAATCAGACAACAAAAAGAAATAAAAGGCATCCAAATCGGCAAAGAAGAAGTCAAACTCTCACTCTTTGCAGATGACATGACACTTTATGTGAAAAACCCAAAAGACTCCACTCCAAAACTACTAGAACTCATACAGGAATTCAGTAAAGTGTCAGGATATAAAATCAATGCACAGAAATCAGTTCATTTCTATATACCAACAATAAAACAGAAGAAAGAGAAATTAAGGATTCAATCCCATTTACAATTGCACTCAAAACTGTGAGATACCTAGAAATAAACCTAACCAAAGAGGCAAAGAATCTGTATTCAAAAAACTATAATGTACTCATGAAAGAAATTGAGGAAGACACGAATAAATGGAAAAACGTTCAATGCTCATGGATTGGAAAAAAAATACTGTAAAAATGTCTATGCTACCTAAAGCAATGGAATTCCTATCAAAATACCCTATCAGGATGTTCTATTTCAAAGAAATGGAACAAATAATCCTAAAATTTATATGGAACCAGAAAATACCCTGAACAGCCAGAGGAATGTTGAAAAAGAAAGCCAAAGTTGGCAGCATTACAATTCCAGACTTCAGGCTCTATTACAAAGCTGTTATCATCAAGACAGTATGGTACTGGCACAAAAACAGATATACAGATCAGTGGAACAGAACAGAGAGCCCAGAAATAGACCCTTAGCTTTATGGTCAACTAATCTTTGACAAAGCAGGAAACAATGTCCATTAGAAAAACGACAGTCTCTGCACAAATGGTGCTGGGAAAATTGGACAGCCACATGCAGAAGAATAAAACTGGACCATCTCCTTATACCACACACAAAAATAGACTCAAAATGGATGAAAGACCTCAATGTGACACAGGAATCCATTAAAATCCCTGAGGAGAACACAGACAACAATGTCTTTGACCTCAGCCGCAGCAACTTCTTCCTAGAAACATTGCCAAAGGCAAGGGAAGCAAGGGCAAAAATGAACTATTGGGACTGCAACAAGATAAAAAACTTTTGCACGGCAAAGGACACAGTCAACAAAACCAAAAGACAACTGACAGAATGGGAGAAGATATCACAAATGACACATCAGATAAAGGGTAGTATCCAAAATCTGTAAAGAACTTATCAAACTCAACAGTCAACTCAACTTATCAAACTCAACAAATAATCCAATCAAGAAATGGGCAGAGGACATGAACAGACATTTCTGCAAAGAAGACATCCAGGGGGCCAAGAGACACATGAAAAAGTGCTCAACGTCACTCAGCAACAGGGAAGTACAAATCAAAACCTCAACATGATACCACCTCACACCAGTCAAAATGGCTAAAATTAACCGATCAGGAAATGACAGGTCAGTTGGCAAGGATACGGAGAAAGGGGAACCCTCCTACATTGTTGTTGGGAATGCAAGCTGGTACAGCCACTCTGGAAAATAGTATCGAGGTTCCTCAAAAAGTTGAAAATAAAGCTACCCTACAACCCAGCAATCACACTACTGGGTATTTAACCTAAAGATTCAAATGTGGTGATGCGAAGGGGCACTTGTACCCAGATGTTTATAGCAGCAATGTCCACAATAGCCAAAGTATGGATAGAATCTAGATGCCTATCAACAGATGAATTAGATAAAGAAGATGCAGTGTATATATGCACATGTGTGCCTGTACACGTGTGAATAATAGTCATCCATAAAAGAGGAAATCCTGCCATTTGTGAAAACATGGTTATGGACAACCCTGGAGGACATTATGCTAAGTGAAAAAAATGAGACACAGAATGTTAAATACTTTATAATCTAGTTTATACGTGGAATCTAAAAAAATTGAACTGCTAGAAGCAAGAGTGGAATTGTGGTTAACAGGGGCTATGGGATGGGAAAAAAGAGAGCTATTAGTTAAAAGACACAAATTTTCAGTTATTAGGTGAAGGAGTTCTAGAGGTCTAATGTACAGCATGGTGACTATAGTTAATAATATTTTATATAGTTGAACTTTGCCATGAAGTAGATCTTGTTTTCACCACACACACAAGAAAAGGTAAGTAATGTGGTGAAAGATACATTAATTAGTTTGATTATGGTAGTTATTTCACAATGTATATCAATATATATTGAATCATCATCTTATAAACCTTAAATATATATATGTCCATATACCCTAACAAAGTTGGAAAAAAATTTATATGGAAAGGTAAAGGAACTAGAATATCTAAAATAATTTTGAAAAAGAATAGAGTGGGACTAATCACTCTATCTGATTTCAAAACATAATGTATAGTTGCAATAATCAATACTATATGGATTTGGTGGAGGAATAGACAATAAAGGAGGAATAGATCAATAAAGCAGAATAGAGAACTTAAAAGTAGACTCCACAGATACGCCCAACTGATTTTTCACAAAAGTACCAAGGCAATACAATAAAGGAAGTAGACTTTGGATATTCATAATCAGAAAAGCATGAGCTTCAAATGAAATCTCAAACTTTATATGAAATTTAACTCAAAATTGATAATGAAGATAAACTATAAAGACAAACTTTTAGAAAAAAAATACTGGAGAGAATCTTCAATACTTAGGCTAGGAAAAGAGTACTTAGATTTGAGACAAAAAAAAAAAATTACCCTAAAAAGAAAAAAAGATTGACAACTGGACTTCATCAAAACTAAAAACTTTTGCTTTGAGAAAGACCTTGCTAAAAAAAGAACAAAAAGAAGTGGGGGATGGGGAAACTGGATGATGGACGTTAAGGAGGGCACATGATGTAATGAGCACTGGGTATTATATATGACTGACAAATCACTGACTTCCTCCTCTGAAACAAACAATACATTGTATGTTAATTAATTGAATTATAAAAAACAAGTTTTTAAAAAGAGGACAAAAAGAACTTAGGAAGATACTGTTGCAAATCACATATCTAAGAAAGGGCAATGACCTAGAATATATAAAGAAATCTGAAAAGTGAGTATGAAGAAATGAACAATTAAAAAATGGACAACTGTCATGAACAGACAACTCACCAAACAGATATACAAATGGCAAATCAGTACATCAAAAGATGTTCAATGTCATTAGTCTTTAAGAAAACACACATTAAAACCAGAGAGGTATATAATACCTTTATACTATCAAAACGGTTAAAACAAAAGATAGTGATATCACCATAGCAGATGAAGATCTAGAAAAACTGGACTGCTCAAACATTGCTGGTGGGAATGTAAAGGTATATACCTACTCAGAAAAATTTTGGCTATTTTGGAAAAACACTAAATATGCAATTACCATACAATCCACTGCACTCCTGGGCGTTTATGTTTAAACAAAAACCTATGTAGGAATGTTCATAATAGTTGTATTCATAATAGTCTCGAATTGGAAATTTAAATGTAACCATTGGGTGTGAATGGTTAAGCAAACTGTTAAATCCACATCAAAGAACACTATTCAGCAATAAAAAGGAAGAAACTAGTGATACACAGGATGACATGGATAAATCTCCAGGGAATTATGCTGAGTGAAAAACAAATAATCCCTAAAGAGATACAGAACATATTAGTGGTTGTCAGGGTTTAAAGCTCTAGTATATTTCCATATAATCAATCCAAATACAAATTTGCAATAGTGAGGTTTTAAGCCTATAGGCTATATGTATGGTAACCAGAAGTAAGAAACAAATTATGAGAGATGGAGACAGATCTAGACACACACACACACACACACACACACACGAGGAAGGGAGGGACAGAGAGATACAGAGTCAGCAAGAAGAGGCTATAATAAAAGGGGAGGGTTGGGGCACAGTGTCTAGTACTGTCTGGGTAAAAATGTAAATATGTTCCACACAACAAGATGGATGAAAGATACCATAAACTTCCACCCTTTTCTTTCAACTTAATTCAAAAAACTAAGATAAAGTAATATTATTTAAACAACTAAGTGAAGAAGCAAGCTCTAGTAAAATTTTTATATTTAGAATCTTTCAGTTTACAGATAAACATTACCAATATTAGAACTATGTTCTGCCCAATTCAGTCTTGTTTAAGGCCACTAAGCTTAAACTGAATTAAAAATAGCAAACCAGGGTGGCTCAGTTGGTTGAAACTCTGACTCTTGGTTTCAGTTCAGGTCATGATTCAGGGTCATGAGAGTGAGCCCTTTGTCAGGTTCCATGCTCTACACAGAGTGCTGGAGATTCTTTCTCCCTCCCTTTATGTTCCTCCCCTGCTCACATGCATGTACTCTCTGTCTGTCAAATAAGTAAATAAATAAAATCTTTAAAAAAAATGGCAACCCATTCCAATGAAGTAAAAGTTTAATTTAGCCTTCCTTCTATGCTACTAACATTCCCTACAATTTTCAAAATTATTTTAATGAGTTTAACCTTCTATTTATTCTACTTAGCTCAGGTCCAAAAAAAGATATCTTCCTTACTTAACATAATCACTTTTCCAAGAGAAAGTTAATTCATTGATTTCAAAAGCATTAGATGTTCTTTGTCTCCTGGGTAGGACCACATGTCTAATTATGAGCAATTTATCTGCAGAAGTGGCATAATTTACAAACACATATACAAACCCAAAAGGGGCTCGTTTTTTTGGATCTCTTGTTGACAAAGTGAATAGACTCATGATAGATGCAGGATTATTGCATCAAAATGAATAAAAAAACCTTAATATATTTGGCCTGTCCTCAATGCAACTACATCAGATAACTGTATAAATATAACCATGATCTCAAGCATCTTATTCTTGGTGTTTTTGTTCATCTTGGTGTTTTTGTTCATCTTCCTTCATTTTCTTCTTATTTATGAACAGACCTAAAGAACTTCTTAAAATGTTTCAAATACTTTGCTAATCTCTATTATAAAGCTTACATTTTTATTAGCTAATAAAAATGAAGTTTAACACTCCATATTTTAACATTTGCCTATTAGAAACATAAGTCTTTTTTTTTTTTTAAGGATTTTATTTATTTATTTGAAAGACAGAGATCACAGGAGGCAGAGAGGCAGGCAGAGAGAGAAGGGAAGCAGGCTCCCCGCTGAGCAGAAAGCCTGACGTGGGGCTCGATTCCAGGACCCTGGGATCATGACCTGAGCTCTTTTAATTTCAAATGGGAAAAAAATGAAGTTAGTTAATAGGCAATTAACAAAAATAAACCTTAAAATAATGCCTTTGGAAAAAGGGATGTCCTTAATTAAATGTGTATCATTTTGCAATATCACAGCATTTCTGTTTACTTACCCAGCCCTCCACTTTGGTAGCAAAGTTAGGGTTAACCCAAATTCAGAAACTTCCAGATTCCCAGAGATTGCAGAGTTCATAATAAATAGTGTCCTCTCAAACAGGCAGATTTTTTAAAGTCTTAAAAACTTTTTAAAATTATTAGAAAAGTTATCTTGTAACTATTAATCTGGGCCTCTTTGATAATTAAACAAGTCACTACAAATTTAACAAAAAAAGTTTTAACTCTATTTTGAAATGTGGCTGAGTAATTACATATGTTCAAAAAAAAATATATATATATATACACACACACACACATATATCAGTGTTGCTAGCTTTGCTTAAAAGAAGGGGAAACCCAAGGTAAAAATAATGGTTATTTGGCCTAGCAGTAGGGCTCTGAGAGAGTAAGAACTCAGGCCATGCTTTTGGAGCATCTGGCCAGCTCATCCACCCCTCCATCTTCTGCAGAAAAGAAGGGGAACCTTTAATCTAATGATGACACAAATGTTTATTTAATTATACATACAACAAAAATATCTAATATACACATTTAGTAAAATTCTTCCTGATTCAAGCTAATCAAACTCAATTAGTCTAGAATAAAAATGATTTGTAAGAATGTTTGTTTCATTACTTTAAATCACAAATTAAAATTATACTCCTTAGAAAAGAGAAAGTTTTGGCAAGCCTTCTAAATAGATATAACTAATTTTTTAAAAATTAAGGTATAATTGACATATCATGTTATATTGTTTCAGGTATATATAATGAGTAATATTTGTATATATTGCAAAATGATCACCTAACTAAACAATAAGTTTAGTTAACATCCATCATCATATATAGTTACAATCATTTTTTTCTTGTGATGAGAACTTTTAAGTTCAACTCTCTTAGCAACTTTCAAATATACAATATAGTATTATTAAGTATAGTCACCATGATGTACATTACATCCCCAGGACTTACTTGTTTTATAACTGGAAGTCTGTGCAATTTGAACCCCTTCACTCCTGTTTCCTGCCCCCATTCCCTGCCTCTGAAAACCACCAATATCTTCTCTGTATCTGTGGGCAGGTATGACTAGTTTTTGACTAGCATATCACTTGTTTCTGTACAAATAATACTGAGATTTGAAAAATAATTGGTTCTCTAAGGTAAACACACTTGAAATCTTGTTCAAATATCTCATGTACTCACAAGTACCATTTATCTTCAAAGGTAATGACATGGGTAAACATAATCTGAATTAGGGAATTTGAATGAGGTTTAAAATGATTTAGCATAATATGGGAAGTATGAAATTTCAGTCACAGCTCTAACTTTTTACACTCAGAGAATTTGGGAAATTAATTCAAATAATGATACAACTAATAACAAGATTTGGAAGCCTAGTAGATACTGAAAGTCCTTAAACCCATATCTAGATGCATTTGATTTATTTCACTCTTTTTACTGAACACCTATGATATGCTGGGCACTAGGAATCCAGTCAGAGACAAGAAGGCTGAGTGGATGGTTTTACTGCGAAGGAAAAGGGTATTCCTGAGATAGAATACCCCAAGGGAGGACCCTCTGTGATTAATCCCACTGTAGTTAGGGAAGTCTTCCAAGGCGAGGGAGCCAGGTGAGGGGTATCATGGGTCAAGGAGGGTGAAAGCACAAAGAAGAGATGCATGGAGGCCTCCAGAGACTGCCCGTTGGCAATGACCATAATTTAGTTTCTACGTGATGAACAAGTATGTCACACTACCGTATCACTGAATCTCTTAAAGATAAATTCACATGTTCAATTTCCTTTACTACTAGGAAAAGGAAGTTAGAGTTTTTCAGCATCCACATCCATGGTTCCACCATTATTTTTCTAGGTAGCATGACCTCTCAATTCCATTTTATACGGCAATCCAATATTTATTTATTTATTTATCTATCTATCTATCTATCTTGTCAGGGAGAGAGAGAGAGGTAATTAGAGGGAGAAGCAGGCTTCCTGCTGAGCAGGAAGTCCGATGCGGGACTTGATCCCAGGACTCTGGGATTGTGACCTGAGCTGAAGGCAGACATTTAACAGACTGAACCAACTAGGCATCCCACTGCAATCCAATAATCCTATAGATTATTGCAATCTATAGGATTGCAACTATTGCAATCCAATAATGCCTATAGACCTTACAATCATCTCTTGATGTATCTTATCACTACAAATGTTAATATGATGACCAAAAAAGAAAGTTTACAGAGCATGTATGGATTAAGATTAATATTACAGCATATTTAACTAGTATTTCTCAAGATCAAAATGAAAATAAAAGCAAACCTAAGGTGTTAAACGTCACTTGACAAATCATACATACAACTAACAACACCAGTGAACATTACCATGACACTGAAGAATATGCATTTACTTTCTAATAAACTTTCAGAGCATCCTTGAGATGGCAGCAGGATGGGCTAAAATATGGGAGAGTTATTCACACAAATGAAATTCACAAAAAACTAGAAAGTAACAGTCTTCTTCAAAGGAGTCCAAGTAATAAGGTTTCCTGGTAGAAATCTTTTTGTTTGTTTTTGTTTTTAATAGAGAATACTGTATGTTTGGGGCACCTGAGTGGCTCAGTAGGTTGAGTCTGCCTTGGCTCAGGGTCCTGGGATTGAGTCCTACATTGGGTTCCTTGCTCAGTGAGGAGACTGTTTCTTCCTATGCCTGCCATTCCCCCGCTTGTGCTATCAAGTGCTCTCTGACAAATAAATAAAATCTTAAAAAAAAAAAATAGAGAATACTGTATGTTTAATAAAGATGACAATTTGTCAAAATGTTTTCTGAAAGAAGAAACGAATGCTCAAACACATTTTACATTAAGAACCATTTACATTTCTCCTCACCTGAGAATGTTATATATAGAACTCAAGTAAACAGGAAACAATATACTTAAAGAAAAAAAAATCATTGAGATCAGAGAAGGAAAACCAAGTGATATCTTTTCATTTTCTATCATTTCAAAGGTTGACAGTTCTATCACTATCAACAGTGACAAAGTGTGAAATACCCTGTATACAACTTGTATTCAGGAAGTCCAAGGTTTTTGAGCAAAGTTCTTTTATTTTCCCACTAGTTAACGTGTTTTCAAGTTTTTTGTGTCTAGCAACTGATTAAATCAAGACTATATTTTGCATTAAATATGTTGACAAGGGTGATTGTGTTGACACATAACCCCTTAAAAAGCAAACTATCCATTCTGAAACATAAAATAAGGTTAATTTGCTTGTTTACTATCCAGGAAGAATTCACGCAAATCTGTGGTGGTAGCAAAGAGGATTAATGGGTTAATAGAATTAAGGCAGTGACCCAAAGGAAACAAAGACAAGCAGAATTTTCTTTTCCCTTCTTCCTTCTTTCCTTTCCTCTTCTAAGGGCTAGCTAGCTAAAGAAGATTGGAGTAGGAACTGTAGTTTCCTGAAGAACATAATCTAGGTTTAATTTTTCTTTTCACTGAAGACATGCTTGGGAGAAACCAACCAATTTTGTTTACAGTTTAGTTTCATCTGTAAGCCTTACCTACTCCAGGCCAAAATGTGGCTAGTGTATACACCAGGAGAGGCTGGGCCATTTGAGTGTGGAGTTGAGAGGGCTTAGGATCCATGTAGGGCCATACATCATGGAAGCAACAAAGTGCAGTAAAACATTCTTTGTGCTACAATAGAATGAACATGGATTTTTATGGGGAGGCAGAGGATAGACTTCTTCATATTAATGAAGTCTCTTCTAAAATGTCTCTGTGAGAGGTCTTGATGGGTTGGTTCAACAATAACAAAAACAAAAAATGTTTGAATGAATGCCAGTCCTTCTAGCTTCTTTGGAAAAGTTGTTATTTTCTCTGTGCACTGAGAATGCTTTTTACACGGATGTGTTTTTGTCTGTTGCTACAAAGAAATCCTCAGCTACTAAAATATATCAGCTGTTTCATTTTTATCTTTGATTTTTGAGCAACAAACAGTACTTGACATCAGCAAGGAACACAACAGATGTTTCCTAAACTGATGAATAAAAATTTATTCCTATTTACCAGATACATTATAAAGAAGTGTGTGACTTTTAAATGGCTCAATCAGATACAAGTAGGAATCTGGGAATGGTACAGATTTAAAATGAGGGCTTGGGAAAATGAAAGTTCTAAGGGGGGGAGCATTCAGGCACATGAATGTCTCCTGCATATCACACAATAATTTGAGACGCCAGAGAGAAGATAGGAGTTTTGGATCTAAGATGTCTTAGATTTAAATCCTGGTGTTGCTATTTATTAGCTGTGTGACTGTGCACAAATTCCATCTACGACTCTGTTTCTATAAAATGGGAGTATTAACAGTAGCTAGAGGTACTCCACAGATCTCTTGTGAGAATGAAATTAATGAACTGATGTGTTCTCCATTCAGCTTTACACCTGGCAAGGGCTCAGGGTGTGAGGCTGTCAGCACTGCTGTTGCCACTGTGAGTTTTATCTTCAGTCATTTCACATTAGTCACTGTCTACTGTGTGGCAAAGCCTAGGGTTATTCAGTGTTATTTCCAAGGTCCATTTTCTTTCCAAGATTAACTAGAATTACAGGTTGGTAGAAGTAAATATTACTTTTCTGTTACCTACTCAATATGCTAATTTGCCTAACACTTTCTCTGCTACTGATACTTACTGTTAAATATTCTGCTAGGTCTTACTGCACTGGCCTACACTCTTAGTACACAGTCCTTTCAGTCTTCACTCCATAGAATAAATATGACTAACTCAATCTTCAGAGAAGGCTAAATAACAATCACTTCTATACCACTGGTCCATTCCAGGGCTGAAATATAAAGAATCTGGCTTTAAAGCTAGTCTCTTCTTTTTCCAAGATACCAGGCTACGTTCCTGGAACAAGAATGAGACTCACCTCTTGTACACTGGCAAGAAAGCTCCTGCCATTATTCCTGGAGGAACCAAAGCATGAGAAGAGGAAGTGATACAAATTTACAGGAGTTGGTTAGCTACCCTACAGGATTAGATCAGGCTAACAAGAATGCATGAAATTGGGGCGCCTGGGTGGCTCAGTGGGTTGAGCCACTGCCTTCGGCTCAGGTCATGATCTCAGAGTCCTGGGATCAAGCCCCGCATCGGGCTCTCTGCTCAGCGGGGGGCCTGCTTCCTCCTCTCTCTGCCTGCCTCTCTGCCTGCTTGTGATCTCTGTCAAATAAATAAATAAAATCTTAAAAAAAAAAAAAGAATGCATGAAATTTAGGTGGGAATATAGGAGATTATGCTTCTAGTTCCTATCAAGTGCTGGGCAGTTTGACAAGCTGCAAAGGAGGGACTTTAAATTTAAATTTAACTTAAATTAAATTTAAATTTAATTGCACAAAGGTCGCTGGTGATAACAGATCATTTAGAGTCAACTTCTACACCTGTGCCTATAAGGGAGCCATAAGCATTTGTAGCTAATCGAATTTAAATTAAATGAAATAAATTTTAAGATGCAATTCCATAATTTGCATGAGCCACATTTCTAGTATTCCATGTGGCTATGCTTATCATAGTGGACAACACACTTCCATCACTGCAGAAAGTTCCATGGAGCTATCTAAAAATTCTGATTTTCAGGATAAACAATACCACATTCTACTCATCAGTAAATGCTTTTTGATCATTAATTGATTAGATTTGAAAGAGGCTACTATGTCCAGTGACTAACTTCACAAACTTTACGACCACCCATGTCCCCTACTGTGGACACTTACGCCAGCACATGGGCACTAAATCTAAGTTGGTGACAAGACAATGTTAATGATTTTTGTTATGAATTTTTAAAAATAGCAAAATTTCCTGCCCATCTTCTCAGTCATTTAAAGAGTGAACGGGCATTCTTTCCCCCCTACCAACATCAAATTTACTTGAAGAAAAATTTAAAGGGGTGCCTGGGTGGCCCAATCAGTTAAGCATCTGCCTTTGGGGCAGGTCATGATCCCAGGGTCCTGGGATTGAGCCCAGCACTGGGCTCCCTGCTCAGCAGACAGCCCGTTTTCCCCTCTCCCTCTGTGGCTTTGCTGGCTGTGCTCTCTCTCTCTCTCTCCGTGTGTGTGTGTGTGTGTGAAATAAATAAAAATACTTTTTAAAAAAGGAAAGTTTAAAAACAGATGTCCTAGTAAACCTCTATAAACTGAAAAATTAAGCCAACTTCAGAAATAAGAGGTTTCAGACTTATACTTTATTTTCAACTTTTTTACTGTGTTCAAATGTCTTTCTTTCACATTCATATCCAAATTAGACTAAGAAATTGATAAGACCACTGCAGAACACTGACATTTATAATTGTGTGTACTATTTTTAAATTCCCAGAATACACTTTGTCTAATTCCCCTTTTATCCAAATAAACATAACATTGTGGAGCAGTTTATTTCTGTTTGAAAGTTAATAGTATAGTAAATAACATTAAGATGAATTTCACAGAAGGGTATAAAATATGAGAATAAACTTCCTTTGTAAACCAGAAGTCTAGCTCTCTTGACAAATATGTCATTGATCTGATCATTTCCTTTTCAAGGCACAGGGCCACTGGAATGGCAATTTAAAGAAAGAAACACCATGTTTCCGCCAGTGGTTGTAAATTTTCTTTTCAAGGCACAGATCCCACACTTTTATTTGGTAATGAAAGTTCTGCCAGAACTTGACAGGAAATACAAGGAGAACAAAACAGGAAGAAAAACCTGGTTTGAAGTCACACTGACTTGGGTTTAAATTCTAGCTCTGCCACTTATTGCCTATTTTGTCTTAATCAAATTACATCAATTTCCAGACCTTTTTCATATGTAAAAAGGGGATCATACATACCTAATGATGTTACTGTGAGAGTAGGTATGTATATACAAGCCACACGTGCAGATGACTTACGTATAATACCTGGCACACAGACTAGCTGTTCTTTAAAATAGGAGCTAATATTACTACATACTGGCTATTTCTAAAATCTCTAGAGATTAACGTAATTTTTACAATGAAAGATAGGATATCTTAGAAAAATTGAGTTTTCTCTGGGTTGTTGTAGCAAATCCACTTCTATATACAACTGGATAATTAAAGGTCTTAGAAATGTCCATATAGTTTTACTCAACAAAGTCACTGTAAAGAATCTACACTAATGAAATAATCAGAGATGTGAAGAAGATTTATATATAAAAATATTAATTATACTCATTTAATATAGATATAGCAAAGAATCTAAATTTCTAACAAAAAGTATTTAAGAAATCATGAAAAAGCTATATGAATGACAGCATTAAAATCCCAATTCAAAAAATACATTTAATAAAATTGTGGGTTATACCATTGCTGTTATTCCGTTTAATTAGAAAAACAGACTTAGGCCTATAACAACTATGTGATCCCAAAATGGTCGGACTGGATCTTACTAAGATAATGTTCTTAGAAAGACAAAGTGCTAGAATGATCTGCACCAAAAAATTAAGCAATTTGTCCCTAGATTAAAGGATTATATACAGGTAATGTTTTACGTTCTTTGTATTATTGTGTCTTTTTTCCTTCCACAGTAAAAGTGTATTTTTTAATATGTATAAATAAACATTTAAATAAATATTTTCTTTAATAATAAATTGCCTCAAATCATTGGGTAAATTATGTAACAATCACTTCCTATTTGAGTAACTCTCAAATATGACCAAACTGACTCACCTACCTATGATTCAACATTTTCTTTTCCCCAGTGTCACAATTTTATAGCCCACACCCCTCTCATTTTAGATTTGTGCTATGACAGTACCATCTCGCTACAGAGTTGGGTTTGTGACTCTAACAATCAAAAGGCTGATTATCACCTTTCAGCTACTTTGCTGCATTAAAACAAGTTCCACTATTTTTTTTGTGTCTTTTTCAGTTTCTTTCATGAGTGTTCTGTAGCTCCTTGAGTACAGATACTTTACCTCTTTGGTTAAGTTTATTCCCAGGTATCTTATGGTTCTTGGTGCTATAGTAAATGGAATCGATTCTCTAATTTCCCTTTCTATATTTTCATTGCTAGTGTATTAAAAAACTGATTTCTATACATTGATTTTGTATCCTGCCACATTACTGAATTGCTGTATGAGTTCTAGTAGTTTGAGGGTAAAGTCTTTTGGGTTTTCCATATAAAGTATCATGTCATCCGTGAAGAGAGAGAGTTTGACTTCTTCTTTGCCAATTTGAATACCTCTTATTTCTTTTTGTTGTGTGATTACTGTTGCTGGGAGTTCTAGTACTATGTTGAACAACAGTGGTGAGAGTGGGCATCCTTGTGGTGTTCCTGATCTCAGTGGGAAGGCTGTCAGTTTTCCCCACTGAGAATGATATTCTCTGTGGGTTTTTCACAGATAGAGTTTATGAAGTTGAGGAATGTTCCCTCTATCCCTATACTTTGACGAGTTTTAATCAGGAACACATGCTGTATAATAAAATAAAGATCTCACTCTATGCAGCGGAAGAAAGAGATAAAAATTATTCAGTAAATCTCTGGGCCCACAGCTCAACTGCCACAGAGAAAATTACAATTTGACACTTTTCTTCACTTGATCGAGTTAACGAAGCCTCCTGTGCATCTCATCCGTAGTATCAATAAGTCAACAGTATACACATTTTTGGAAACATCTAATACACCACTCCACATTTTTTCTAGGTGTAAAGTGTTTATTCAGAGCAGCAGGGTGGCACAGCACACAGAATATGAGTCTAGAGATTTGGGTTCAAGCATCAGTTTTGTCCTATGCAAGCAAAATGATCTGGATTGTATCACCTAAACCAACAGAATCCATTTTGTCTTGTATGTGGGTATAGCAACATTTTTATTAGAGCATTTTAAGGAATAATGGATATGAAACTATTTGATACATTAAAATGTTTTATATAAAATATTGTTCTTCAAAGACCTTGGATTTATAAAAATTATTCTAGAAAATTTTCAAAATAGTATCTTTCTCATAACAAACCATTTACAACTATCATTTCAATACAATTTAATGTTATTTAAACAAAACAATGATACTTGTTAAGCTACTGAAATTGAGAAATCTTGGAGCGCCTCGTGGCTCTGTTGGTTAAGCATCTGCCTTTGGCTCAGGTCATGAGTTTAGGGTCCTGGGATCGAGGCATCTCCCACCCTTTCTTCCTCTGTGTGTCCTATCTCTTTCTCTAATAAATAAATAAAATCTTTTAAAAAAAATTGAGAAATCTTTGGTGTACCATTTTTAATCAGAAATATATACATTTCTAAAAATACAGGTAACAAAGCCTATTTCAACTCTAGGATGTCAATAACCACAAACCTCAACTGTGGGAACCATTTTCAAAGAACACGGAAACTTAGAAATAAAAAGATGAAGTGCCAATACCCAAGACAAGCAAAGGGTCAGAGGTGGTGACTCAGTTTTTACTTATGCTAATTTTTACTAGAGCTCTCAGAAGAAGAAACTGGTTCAGGATAGGCTGAAGATTTACTGATTTTAAATGAGTAAACACAGTAGACTATTGGTTTATTTGGTTTGTTGTCTAGTTTTTAAATTCTAATTGAGAAGAAACACTGGTTATAAAACTACTTTATCAATAAACATCATAGTAACTATTCACTTGAATAATTTAATAATTTGTAAATAGATTCAGATCATTAAAGATGAATAAAGGCAACAAGGTGACAACATATTTTAAAAGGTACAAAAAAGAATTCTAATAATGGTCACCATAAATAATGCAGGTCAGCTCGACAGAAGCAGATAAAGTTCATATATAAAAATGTTTTAATGGTTAAATCTTTTGATTTCAACAATAAAACCTGAGATGGCACAAAATACAAGGAACAGACTATAGTATTTGAATAGTGTACTGAGAAAAGAAAGGGGTAAAAGTAAGTGAAATGGATTGAAAATTGCTTTTCTAAAAATCCACAAAATGTTCCAAACTGAAATTTCAGTTGAAAATTTATTAAATTTAGAACAAAAGGATTCATGCTAAATGGCAATTAAAAAGAATTTAGGAAGACAATGATCACAGAAGAGCTGAAATTGACACTACTAAAATAAAAGAATCAGTAAAATAAGACCAAGAAATATTGTCCTCAAAAATACAAAGCCTAGGTTTAATTATTACCACAAATAGGCAAATACTAAGCTTAGTCTAACTTCAAATGGAAAAAACCTTAGTTAAACTAGACAAATGTGCAACTCCGGTTGAAGAGCACTGCTTTAAATTATACAAGCAATAAAAACACTCTGGGATCAAAACTTTATTTTACAGAGGAAGCATACTTCTCTTGAGTGGCACTGCTTATTTTCACAAAGAAATTAGAGCAAATAAGGACAGCAGAAACCTCACAATGTCACATAGCAACCAGAGCACAGCAAAACCATAGCAGGGTGTGTTATATGCTAATATCAAAATAACACCCCAAGGTGAGCTACAAACCACCCATGAGAGAGACATTACACTAACCAGAGTCAGAAACATATATACAGTTTTTCATCCTTAGAAAGTAAGACTGTCCTCTGCAAAAGAAAACTTTCTCTGAGATGCTAGAACTATCTGAATGCTGTAAGTCCTGGTAAGGATTAATCAGGGGGAGGGATGAAACCACCTAAGCTTAGTTTCTCCTCTGTCTTGTTCCCATTACCTTGTACTAGACTTGGCCGCTCTCACACGTCCTCCTGAGAGCTGCCTGGCTCTGGCCTCAGATTGTAATGTAGCCCCCACAAATGTGGGTGTAGAACAGGGGCATGTTTGGGCAGCCACCACTTTCATGACAGACTCAACACATCCTGACACTCCCAGGTTATCACAGAGGATTCCTAAGCATGCCCTTTCTGAAGAAGTGTGGAGCCACAGAGAAATCAGTGTGCCATTACACTGTCAACTCTCCATTCCTGAAGGTTAGTCATATCACCTTGAAAACATAAACTTAGCTACAACCACCCACTCTGCATCCACCCACACTTCCTTGTCTCCCCAGATTTGACATTGCCCAGCACTATGCTGAACCCTACAGGGGACAATCAGGACAAGCAGCAACTGGACTCGGCTCTCAAAAGTTCATTGTGAAGAAGTTTCCCTTCATAATTTAGATACCTTTTTTAAAATAGAACTTCAAGTCATTTTATACTATAGGCTAATCTGTGTCAAACTTACTATCTAAATCTTAAAGCGAATGACTTTTTCTTTTAAGGTTTTATTTATTTGTATGTCAAAGAGAGGGAGAACAAGTAGGAGGAGCAGCAGGCTGAGGGAGAGGCAGACTCCCAGCTGAGCAAGGAGCCAGATGTGGGACTCCATCCCAGGACCCTGGGATCATGACCTGAGCTGAAGGTAGACACTTAACAGAGTAAGCCACCCACGCGTCCTTGTGAATGACTTTCTGCTTAACAAATACAAAATGGTCTTGTTTTGTTAATATAAAGATAAAGCACATAAAGATTTGTTTTCATCAGTGATGGAGTCATTTTCTTCTATTCATAGGGTATTGGTCATTTAATGCTCATTTCTTTCTGTACTCTATTTAGTGGGCTTCCTTGGGGGCAGGTAATGGCAAAGCTCTAGCTCCATCAGAGACAATGTCACAAAGTCAATGTGTGTGAGAGTGTAAGATAGAAACAGACCTATCTGAATAGAAGCCTTTTCCATATTCCATTTTTGTCTTTAAACATTTCTCATTTGCAAAGCAGATCTCCAAAGAAAATAATGTAAGAATTGAACTAGTGTTTATATCTGCTTTCACAAGTTTATTATTGATAATACTAATTTAATTCTTGGCACCCTAAAACTTATATATACATAAAGATATATGTATGTTAAGGTTGTAAACTATCACTCTGAGGAGCTATAGTATTTATACCTTAGTAAATATTTACAACAGTAAAGATTATGTAGGTTATCTTTGTCAAAATAAACCAAATAGGGGCGCCTGGGTGGCTCAGTGGGTTAAAGCCTCTGCCTTTGGCTCAGGTCATGGTCCCAGGGTCCGGGATCGAGCCCTGCATCGGGCTCTCTGCTCAGCAGGGAGCCTGCTTCCTCCTCTCTCTCTGCCTGCCTCTCTGCCTGCTTGTGATCTCTGTCTGTCAAATAAATAAATAAAATCTTAAAAAAAGAACCCAAATAGATTATTGATATTATATTCTAAATAGTCCATAGCATCCTCTCAGGAAAACCAAATAATATCCAGGTATTTTATAATATTTCAAAGCTTAAACTATTTCTTTTCTCTCTCTCTTTTTTTTTTTTAAAGATTTTATTTATTTGACAGAGAGTGAGAGAGCACAAGCAGGGGGAGCAGCAGAAGGAGAGGGAGAAGCAGGCCCTGAGCAGGGAGCCTGATGCGGAACTTGATTCCAGGACCCTGGGATCATGACCTGAGCTGAAGGGAGACGCTTAACCATCTGAGCCATCTAAGTGCCCCTAGACTATTTCAATTAAATTGTCCCCCAGGGCATTTACCAAGCACTGATTATATACAAGAAATTACTCAGTATACCAACAGACACAAATAACAAAAGGATTAACTTGATAAAGAGTTTAGTCTATTAGGAGAGGGAAAGCATAATAATGTATACTGTTATTATGTTTATCATCATGTTTAATAATTTTGTTTACTATTACAATGATTTGTATTTTATACATCAATTAAATGAGCACTTTATAAATTAATTCTCCTTAAATGACCTCATATGATTCTTATAATTATCCTGGGGAGAAAGTTAGCTATACAGAATTCATTTTAGAGGTAAAGACTGCATGATTTGCATAGCAGATCAGCAAAAAGGCCAAGACTAACACCAGGGCTTCAGTCTCCTAAGTTGGTAGTGATGGTACTATAGTATGATTGAGCTTATAAAGACAAATAAAGGGGGCCCAACTGCAGTTAACAATTCATGCTTCCCATATGCCCAACACCTTCCAGCTCATTAAGTCCTGTGCATTTCATAGAAGATCCTTTGATGCAAAAAGAAGTGCAGTAATTCCCTAAAAGTACACAGCTAATAAGCGGTGGACCAAGATTTAAATAGAGGCAGCCTGATTTGAAAACCCATGACCTTATCATCACTCTTTTAAAAAATGATTTATTTATTTATGTTAGAAAGAGTGTGCACATGTGTCTGAGTCAGGGGGAGACGGAGAGAGAGAATCCTCAAGCAGACTCCCCATTGAGTGCAGAGTCTGAGGTGGGTTTATCCCAGGACATCGAGATCATGACCTGAGCCAAAATCAAGAGTCAGCTGCCCAACCCATTAACCAACTTGGGTGCCTCCTTAATCTTTACTCTTATTGGCATTTATATGTCTTCTTTGTAGAAACATCTGTTTATACTCTTTGCCTTAATAAATGGATTGTCTTTTTTATTATTGAGTTGTAAGCACGCTTTATATACTCCATACACAGGTCACTTATCAGCTATAATTTGCAAATACTGCCTCCCATCTGTAGGTTCACTTTCTTTTTTCTTCTAGCTTTACTGAGGTATAAATGACAAATAACAATTGCGTATATTTGAAGTGTACAATCTGATGTTCTTATATACGAACACACTGTGAAATGATTACCACAGTCAAACTAATTAGCATATTCATCACCGTGCATAATTACCTTTCTTTTTTTTGGTGATGAGAACACTCAAGATTTACTCATTTAAAATATACAATATAGTATTATTAATTGTAGTCACCATGTTGTGGATCAGGTCTCCAGAACTTATTCTTCTTACAGTTCAAAGTTTGACTCCTTTGACTAACACCTACCCTGACACCTACCCTGACCCCTAGGCTCCTGGTAACCACTCTTCTACTCTGTTTTTCATGAGTTTGACATTTTTAGATTCTACATGTAAGTGAGATCATACAGTACTTATCTTTGTGTGTGTCTACCTTATTTCACTTAGCATAATGTACTTTTCACTTTGATAGTATCTTTTGAATCATAAAATTTCTTAATTTAGATGATTTGCAATTTATCTTTCTTTCTTTTGTTGTTTATACTTTTAGTGACATATCTAAGAATCTATTACCAAATCCAAATTATGAAGATATAGTTCTATCTTTTCTCTTAAGATTTTAATATTTTGGCTCTTACATTTAGGTCTTTGATTTATATTGAGTTACTTCTTTATGTGGTGTCAGGTGAGCATCCAACTTCATTATTTTGCATGTGGGTATCCAGCAGTACATTTGTTGAAAAGACTATTCTTTCTCCATTCTTTCTCCTTAGCACCCTTGACAAAAATCAACTGACCATAGGTACATGGGTTTATTTTTGGGTTTTCTAATCTATTCCACTGGTCTATGTTTATACTTATGACAGTAACAAACTTTCTTTATTACTACAGCTTTGTATTAAGTTTTAAAATTGGGAAGCATGAGTCTTCCAACTTTGTTCATCTTTTTTCAAGATTGTTTTGGGTATTCTGGGTCCTGTGAGTATACATATGAATTTCAGGATTGGCTGATTTCTATAAAGAAGCCAGCTGAGATTCTGATAGGTATTGCATCAAATCTATCAGTTTGGTGAGTATTGCCATCTTCACAATATTAGTTTCTCTCAATAATGTTTTGTAGTTTTCAGAGCAAAAATACTGTACTTTTGTTAAATTTATTCCTAAAAAAATTATTTTTTATGCTATTATAAACAGAACTGCTTCTTAATTTCATTTTCAGATTGTTCACTGCAAGTGTACAAAAGTATAACTGATTTTATTTTTTTTAATTTTTTAAAAATATTTTATTTATTTATTTGTCAGAGAGAGAGCGAGCGAGAGCGAGCATAGGCAGACAGAGTGGAAGGCAGAGTCAGAGGGAGAAGCAGGCTCCCTGCGGAGCAAGGAGCCCGATGTGGGACTCGATCCCAGGATGCTGGGATCATGACCTGAGCCGAAGGCAGCTGCTTAACCAACTGAGCCACCCAGGCGTCCCATATAACTGATTTTAATAGATTGATTTTTTTCTGCAAACTTGCTGAACTTACTTATTACTTCTAATGGTCTCTTAGTGAGTTCTTTAGTGTTTTCCACATTTAAGATCATGTCATCTATAAAAAGTGATAGCTTTATTTCTTCCTTTCCAATCCGGATACCTTTTATTTCCTCTTAATGCCTGATTGCCCTAGGTAGAAATTCCAGTAAACTGTTCAGTAGATGTGGTAAAAGCAGATTTCCTATTCTTATTCCCGATTTTAAAGGGAAACCATTCAATCTTTCATTATTAAATATAATATTAGCTGGGTATTCTAGTTTGTTTAATGTTTTGTAAAAAGGTGTTGGATTTTGTCAAATACTTTTTCTGCATCTCTTGAGATAATCATGCTACCATTATTCTCAAATTGCCTCTACTGGAAATACACATCATTCCTGGTGGGAAGTGATTAGTTAAGAAAGATACAAATAACCTTGTATATAAATTGAAGAAGAGCTTATTTTCAGCTGAAGAGACCAGGACAAGGTTAGAACTAAATTTTAAAAATAGTTTAAGATTTGTTATTTTCCAAAGTAACAGTTATCTGTGACATTAATATCAATAGATACTTAAAAAAAATAGCTTTATTTAGCTATAACTCACATATACAATTCACCCGAGGTATAAAATTCAGGAGTTTTTAGGATAAAACATTATTAATTTTAAAATTGTGAATAATATGTATAACATAATACTTGCCATGTTAAACATTTCAGGTGTAAAATTCACTGGCATTAGTCATATTTACAAGATTATGCAACTATCACTACTATTTCCAAAATTTTTCATCACCCTAAACAGAAACTCTATGTCCAATAAACAATAATTCCCCATTTCCCTTAGTCCTAATCCATGTTAACTTCTTTTATCTGAGTCTATGAATTTGCTTATTCCAGGTATGTTATATACAAGGAATCATACAATATGTGTCCTTTTGTTTCTGACTTATTTCATTTCACATAAGGTTTTCAAGGTTCACATCCATTTTGTAGCATATATTTGAACTTTCATCCCCCCCCCTTTTTAAAGATTATTTATTTTTGAGAGAAGGGACAGAGAGAGCACGAACAAACATGCAGGGAGATGGGCAGAGGGAGAGAGAAACCCAAACAGACTCCATATCAAGTGTGGAGCCTGACATGGGGCTCAACCCCATTACCCCAAGACTATGACCTGAAGCGAAACCAAGTGTTGGATGCCCAGCTGACTGTACAACCAAAGCATCCAAACTTCATTCCTTTTCATGGCTGAATAATATTCCATGGTGGATACATATTACTCTATTCATCTGTTGATGGACTCTTAGTTTTTCCATCTTTTGGCTATGGTGAATAATGATGCTATGAACATTGGTATGTGAATCTGTTTGATTCCCTGCTTTCCATTCCTTTGCACATACACCTAGGAGAGGAACTGCTGAATCACATGGTAATTCTCTGATTAGCTTTTTGAAGAATTGTCAAAATGTTCTGCATAGCAGCTGCACCATTTTACAATCCCACCAACACTTCACAAAGGTTTCAATTTTTCAACATCCTCAACATTTGTTTTTTTCCATTTCTTCCATAATAACCATCCTGAAGTGTATAAGGTAGTATCTCATTGTGGTTTTGATCTGGAATTTTCCTAATGACTAATGATGTTGACTATCTTTCCATATGCTTAACTGTCATTTGTATATCTTGTATATATGGAGAAATGCCTATTCAAATCCTTTGCCCATTTTGAATTCATTTTGTTGTTGTGGTTGTTAAGTTGTAGGAGTCCTTCATATATTCCAGAGATTAATCCCTTAGCAGATAAATGATTAGCTATTTTTTTCTTCCATCCTGTGGATTGTCTTTTCATTATTGCAGGAATATTCCTTTGATACACAATAATTTTAATTTTGATGGAGTCTAATTCATTTATTTTTTTCTTTGTTGCTTTGCTTTTTTACATGCCCAATCTGATTATGTCTATCTTTTAATAGTTGATTTCATCCATTTACATTTAATGTGATTCTGATAAAGAAGGATTCATTTCTAGCATTTATGTATTTTTCCCTTATGATGTATCTATTTTTTATTCTCCCAATTCCTCCATTATTGCTTTTAAATAGTTTTTTTTTTTTAATAGTATACCATTTTAATTCTCTTTTTTTCCTTCTCTGGAAAAAGAAATCAATAAGGAAATATTGGCTGTAATCCACACATTAGGCCAGATGGACATAATGGAAATATATACAGAATATTCCATCCAAAAGCATTAGCATACACATTCTTCTCTAACATACATGGAACTTTCACCTGATAGATCTTATGTTAGGCCACAAAAAAGTCTTAGTATATTTATGAAGACTGAAACCACATCAAGCATCTTTTCTGAGCACAATGATATGAAGCTAGAAATTAATTACAAGAAGAAAATTAAAAAATCAAGTATGTGGAGATTAGACAATATGCTATCACAGAAATACAAATGGTTGTAAGATACTATTAAAAATAATTATATGTCGGGTGGTATCTCATTATGATTATGATTTGTGTTTCCCTGATGATGACTGATGTTGAGCATTTTTCATGTGTCTGTTGGCCATATGTATGACTTCTTTGGAGAAATATCTGTTCATGTCTTCTACCCTTTTCCTGAATATATATTTTTTGAGGGGATGCTGAGTGTGATAAGGTCTTTATAGATTTTGGATCTAATCCCTTTATCTGGTAAGACATTTGCAAATATCTTCTCTCATTCTGTAGGTTGCCTTTTAGTTGTGTTGACTGTTTAAATAAAAAATTAAAAAAAAAAGAAAAAATAATTACCTGTCAACAAATTGGACAATTTATAAGAAACAGATAATTTCCTAGATACATGCAACCTACAAAGACTGAACCATAAGGGACTAAGTTAATCAGAACAAACCAATTAATAGTATGTAGACTGAATCAGTAATCAAAACCCTCCCAACAAACAAAAGTCCAGGACCAGACAGCTTTACTGGAGAATTTTACCAAGCATTCAAAGACAAATTAATACCAATTGTTCTCAAACTCTTCCAAAAATCAGAAGAGGAAGAAACACTTCAAATTTTTTTTAGTAAGGCTAACATTACCTTGATACCACAACCAGACAAAGATGCCACAAGAAAAGAACTTTCAGCCCATTACTCTGATGAACATAAATGCAAAACTCGTCAACAAACTATCAGCAAACTTTATGTAACAATACATTAAAAGGATCATACACCATGATGAAATGAGATTTATTCTAGGGATGCAAAGATGGTTCAATGCTTACAAATCAATTAATATGACAAACAACATTACCAGAATGAAGGATAAAAATCCTAATTATCTCAATAGATGCAGAAAAGGCATTTGACAAAGTTCAACATGAATTTATGATAAAAACTCTCAACAAACTATGAATGTGCCTTAACATAATAAAGGTCATCTATGACAAGCCCACAGCTAACATCATACTGAACAGTAAAAAGCTGAACACTTTTCCTCTAGGGTCAGGGACAAGACAAGGATGTCCATGCTTGCCTTTCATTCAATGTAGCATTGGAAATCCTAGCCAGAATAATTAGATAAGATAAAGAAATAAAAGTCATCTTACTGGAAAGGAAAAAGTACCTGTTTATAGGTAACATGATAATATTCATAGGAAACACTAAAGACACCACCAAAAAAGCTGTTAGAACTAAGAAATGAGGAGTGCCTAAGTGGCTCAGTCAGTTAAGCATCTCCCTTCACCTTACGTCATGATCTCAGGGTTCTGGGATGAGCCTCATGTAGGGCTTCCTGCTTAGCAGGGAGTCTGCTTTTCCCTTTCCCTATGCTGCTCCCCCTGCATGTGCGTGCACTCCCTCTCTCTTTCTCTCTCATTAATAAGTTAAAAAAAAAAAAAGAATTAAGAAATGAATTCAGTTAAGTTGCCAAAGTCAACATTCAAAAATCAATTACTTTCTATACATTAACCACAGTCAGAGAAATTAAGAAAACAATCTCATTTATAATTGCATCAAAAAGAATAAAATACCTAGGAAAAAATTTCACCAAGGAGGTGAAAGATTTCTACCCTGTAAACTGGAAGACACTAATGGAAGAAACTGAGAAGACACAAGTAACTGAAAAGATATCCCACACTCATACTCATAGATTGGTAGAATTAATACTGTTAAAATGGCCATACTACTCAAAGCAATTCAGTTTAATTCTTACCAAAATTTCAATGACATTTTTCACAGAAATAGAAAAATCCTAAAATATGAATAAAACCACAAAAGACGCCAAATAGCTAAAGCAATCTTGAGAAAGAAGAGCAAAGCTGGAGGCTGCATGCTCCCTGATTTTGAACGGTATTACAATGTCAGAGTTATCAAAACAGTATGGTATTGGCATAAAAACAGACAGATCAATGGAACAGATAGAGAGCCCTCCTCCCCAAACTCCCTTCACAAATATGGTCATTTAACTTGTGGCAAAGAAGCCAAGAATATACAATGAGGAAAGAAAACTCTGTTTAATAAATGGTGCTGGGAAAACTGCACAGCCACATGAAAAAGAATGAAATAGGACCACTATCTTATACTACCTACAAAATCAATTAAAATAATTAAAGACTTAAACATAAGGCTGAAACCATAAGTTTCCTACAAGAAAACATAAGTGGTAAGTATGTTGACATTGGTCTTGGTGATGATTTTTTGGATTTGATATCAAAAGCAAAGGCAACAAAAGCAAAAATATACAAATGGGACTACCTCAAACTAAAAAGCTTCTGCACAGCAAAGGAAACCAATAAGAAAGTCAAAAGGCAACCTACAGAATGTGAAAAAATATCTGTAAAATCATATATCCAATAAAGGGTTAAAATGCAAATACACAAATAACTCATGTAACTTGACAGCAAACTAATACTCCAAAAAAAAATGGGCAGAGGATTTGAACTGACATTTTTTCAAAGAAGACATACAGATGGTCAACAAGTATATGAAAAGATTTCAATATCAGCAGTCATGAGGGAAATGCAAATAAAAATCACAATGAGATTATAACCTCATACCTGTTAGAATAGCTAGTATCAAAAGACAACAACAAATAACAAGTATTGGCAAGGATGTGGAGAAAAGGGAACTCTCACACACTGTTTTAGTGGAAATGTAAATTCGTCAAGCCACTACAGAAAACAGTATGGAGGTTTCTCAAAAAATTTAAAAAAGAAATATCATACTACCCAGCATTTGTACTTGTGGTTATTTATCTGAAGAAAACAAAAACACTGCCTTGAAAAGATGGATGTAGCATTATTTATATTAGCCAAGATATGGAAACAACTTAAGTGACCAATGATAGGTCGTACATAAATGAAATGAATAAAACCCGGTATGTATAGTATTTTATTTATTCAATATTAAGCATATTATACATACACATACAATGAAATATTATTGGGTAATAAAGAAAAAATATTGCCGTTTGTGACCAAATGGATGGAACTTGAAGGCATTATACTAAGTGAAATAAGTCAAAGAAAGACAAATACCATATGATTTCATTTATATATGGAATCTTAAAAAAAGAAAAATTGAGCTCACAGATACAGAGAACAGACTGAAAAGTGTCAAAGGTGGCAGTGAAGGGAGAGTGAAATGGGTGACTGCGGCCAAAGGTACAAACTTCCAATTATAAAAAAAAAAAAAACAACATAGAGGTATTATGTATAACATGGTATTATGTATAACTGTATTACATATTTGAAGGTTCTCATTATTAGAAAAATAAATTGTAACTATGTGATAGATGTTAACTCGACTTACTGTGGTGATCATTGCACCATATACACAAATATCAAATCATTATGTTGTGTATCTGAAACTAATACAGTGTTATACATCAATTATATCACAATATAAAACTTCAACAGAAATAAAATTTTTATTTTATTTACAATTTAAATATTTAAATAGTAATATTTTAAAATGTTTTAAAAGACTAGAATGACACAACAAAGTTCTTTATTTTCACTTTTAAAAAGTAAATAAACAGTATTTCCTTAGACATACTTGAGGAACTTGGTGTAAACATTACTCTGTATTCTAACTTGAAGTAATTTTGTCTTACTGCCCAAAGTATGCAAGTCACCCCAAGAGCAAAATAGATTTGGACATTCAATTTCTTTTACATAAAGGTAATAAACCTAAAATAAATCTGTACCCCATTTTACTTAATATTCCAACTATTAAGAAAAAATGCTAAATAAATAAATAGCTTAAGTTGAACATGGAAATATTTAGAAATTAATTTGAGAAATGATCAAATAATATATTCATTATATGTGTGAAACTATTTTAAGAAGTCTTTGTATTTAAGAAAAGCACATGTACACAATGAATTATGAAAATCTACTTAACTACTAAATTCTATAGCAAGTAAATATTTGAATGTGATTTTTTTTTCTTCAGATTTTATTTATATATTTGAGAGAAAGAGAGCATGTCTGCAAGACAGAGAGGGAAAGAGAGAGCACAAGCAGGGGGAGGGAAAGAGAGAGCACAAGCAGGGGAGGATCAGAGGAGGAAGCAAACTTCCTGCTGAACAAGGAGTCCAATGCAGGCTTAATCCTATGCATCATGACCTGAACTGAAGGCAGACACTTAACCTACTGAGCCACCCAGGTGCCCCTTAAATGTGATTTCTTAAAAGGATTAAATGGTCCTTAAGTCTTAGAAGAATTAGATTTAAGTTCCTGTTCACACTTTGAGGATTTTTCTACACCAAAAGATAGCAACCTTAGACTTAACAGGAAAGTAATCAGGTAGCTGGAAGAATAGTCAGAGATCATGTTAAATAGCTATTTCCTCTCTCTTACTTCTAACCAGAGCAACTAAAAATTTTTCAAAGACAGTAATTGCCCAAAAGTGCAATTCCTATTGAAATGCCTAGATTAATTTAGAGACAGTGAGCTTTTTTAGGAATGTTATTAGAAAACTGATAGCATTCAAGATAAAGATTTGGGTCTTCTCAGATCCCAAATCTTATTTTCTCATATGGCTACCGCCTAGACTACCCCCAGCATGTGACTGTCCTGATTTATTGTGTACAGAAAGGAGCCCAAAGGTCATATAGAGACCCAAAGCAGAATAACAAGTGATGTGTTCTAGTAGAATGAGAAAGACTTGAGCTTAAGAAGGCCTGTGTGATCTGGACCCCCCTCTTCCTGGGCTTTTGTGAGAATTTAATGTGAGAATTTATAATAACATGTATAAAAGAACAAAACACATAGTGGTCCTTGAGGAGGATGACTTATTTCTTTCCTTCACTGATGAAAATGACATACCAGTGCTGTTTCTAATTAGCTCAATAATTCTAAGTATCAGGAAGCACATTTGCTAAAAACAAAAACAAAAACAAAAACCAATAACAAAATAAAAAAAAAAACCAACAAAAAACCTGTCACAAATCCAGAGAGTGTTGAGAAATTCTCTCTAGACTGCAGTTAGAAACTTTCCTGATAAAATGTACAAAGACTAGATCTGAAGTGCATTCAGACAGGATGGTCAGAGCATAGCTAGAGGGATGGTTTAAAAGAGGTGGAAGATTGTTCTGGGTAGCACAGACATTTTAACAATATTTATTCTTCCAATCCATGAGCATGGAATGTTTCTCCATTTTTCTATGTCTCCTTCCACTTCCTTCTTAAGTGTTCTATAGTTTTCAGAGTACAGATCTTTTGCCTCTTTGGTTAGGTTTATTCCTAGGTATCTTACAGTTTTTGGTTCAATGTAATCCCTATGAAAATACCATCAAATTTTTCAAAAAAATAGAACAAATAATCCTAAATTTTTTATGGAACAAGAGAAGACCCCGAATAGCCAGAGGAAAGCTGAAAAAGAAAAGCAAAGCTGGTGGCATCACAATTCGAGACTTCAAGCTGTATTACAAAGCTGTAATCATCAAGACAGTATGGTACTGGCACAGAAACAGACATACAGATCAATGGAACAGAACAGAGAGCCCAGAAATGGACCCTCAACTCTATGGTCAACTAGTATTCAACAAAGCAGGAAAGAATGTCCAATGGATGGGATGGGCAGGAGGTGGGCAGACACTGGGGAAAGATAAGAGGAGGAACTGTCACACAGACAGGGTGAGGAACTCGCCAGATAGAGATGGGGTTGAGGGGCATACAGGAGAGACAGGGATGAGGCAGTGAAGGAGCAGGGGTGAGGAAGGAATGATCACTGCAACCAGGATGCAAGGTGGAAAAAGCCAACAGATCTAAAAATTAGTGGTCAGGAATTTACTATGGAGTAACTGATCTCAGAAGCAAAGTGCAACTGAAGATCAACTGCCATAGGCTGGGAACAGAATGTAAAATCTGCCCATGGAAAGAGAGGCTGTTTCTTAATTTTTCAAGTTCAAAGGGAAAGAGAGTTATGAGGCACAGCTTGAGGCAATATGGCTCACAGTTAGGTGGACAGAGGGAAGGGATCAAGGTAAGTGATGGAGTAAGGCACTGAGGAGGTTTGAGGATTAAATGTCAGGGTGCTAGAGTAATTCTGCCTGGCTGCATGTGGAAACTCCAAAATAAATATAATATTTGAAAATACTTGAAACACTGATATGCTGCCATGCCAACACTTCATAGACCCTGGTACTATAACCAGGGTGCATACCAGGAGTTTGATTCAAATGTATATCATGTTCAAGCCATTATTAAATTCATAGCAAAGATCTTATGAAGCACCTGTTCCATGCCAGGCATTCTGCATGATTTATCTCTGTGAACCATTATGCCCATCATACAGAAGAGATACTGTTAGTATCACAAATTTAAAGTTGAGGAAACTGAGGTAGAGACAGATTAATTTCCCAAGATTACAAAACCAGGACAGAGAAGCTGGGCTTGAACTTACTCTGCGTGCAGCAATCCAACCCTATACCTAGAAAGGACACTTCCAGGCACAATAGAATTGACTCAGTTTCATTTTACAGTGGAGTCCAAAAGGACTGTTTGAAGTGAAATGCTCACTTCTTTGGAGAAAAACACATACAGGTACTAACTCTTAAAGTGGTAAAGTGTGGGAATCACTGTGGATGTAAGAATGGATAGAGGACCCCAAGATAAATATAAAGGGAGAAGAGGAAAGCAGTGAAAAAGAAAAATAACTCTTTTCTGATTATGAAAGTCATGCAATAGCCATTATAGATAAATTGGGAAAATCAGAAAAGTAGAAAGAAGGGAAAAAAATCATTAATAAGTCATCAGCCATAATGAACATACTGGTGTAATGCTGTAACTTTGGTGTAATATATAAAAGCAATTACATTGGGCTTCTTGGACTTTTGTCCCTGAGCAAACAAAAAGATGTGTGGCAAATTGCCTAAATAGTCTGAACTTCTGCGTGAATACTGGAAGGCTTCTCAGAGAACCGAGAATCCCAACTGCTAGATGTTAGAGGACAGCTGCATGTTGGAGGAGAGGAAAGACCATACTTAGTTGTCTGGCACCTAAAGACCGAAGAAGAGAACCTAAGTGGCTAACTTGAGGACCTCTAGAAAAGATGCTACACTCAAAGAATCTGTACAATCAGTAGGAAGAAGTCTTCTCCTGGACCCACCAGTACTATATGTGAAAAGACATATCTGGAAAGAACAGTCAAAACTGCAAGAACGTTCCACAAGGTAAAAGGACAACAATTTCTATCAGGAGAGTTGGATAAATGTCAAGTTTATAAATGTCACTGACACTTGCATTTTATAGTTTCAGGAGGAGTTAATACCAGAGAATACTATGAAATGTCTAGTTCAACCAAAAAAATGACCACTTTTGAAAAGATCACCTGAAATTTTAATCAGGTATGGGCTATCAAGATAACATAAGCAAGGAAATTTTACCACTTTAATCTGTGTCTATTTTCCCTAAAGGGAATAAGCATTTTGCTTTTATTTTACTTAATTTATTAATTTTCTTAAAAAAGATTTTACCCATTTATTTGAGATAGAGGGAGAGTAAAAGAGAGAGTACAAGCAGGGAGAGCAGCAGGCAGAGGGAGAAGCAGACTTCCCGCTGAGTGGGGAGCCCGATTCAGGGTTTGATCCCAGGACTCTGGGATCATGACCTGAGCCAAAGGCAGATGCTCAACAACTGAACCACTCTGGCACCCTGCCTTTTGCTTTTAAATAGATACAACATTGCATTAAATGTTATTCTTATCAGAAGGTGGTCATTCACAGGTTACATACAAGTAAAATCAACAATCAAAGCTTCTGTTTGTGTTTGGTAAAGTTAACCTGATCTGAAAGAGAAAGCTTGAATTTGGGTCACAGAAGAAACAACATGCTACCACATGGAGTCTTTCCTACCAAGACTTCTTTCACTGTTTATTTCAGTTAATTTCGTCACAAGGAGAGTAAGAGCTTGTGAATATGGCATCACATGCTGCTGCCCCTCATCCTCATCTGTATACTCATTCCAGTAAGCAAAGAGGATGCGTCTGTGACAACCTTAACTGCGTCTTGTGCCTGCTCAACTACCACTGCTAAAAACTAACCCCCCCACCCCAGTTGTCAGTACCATCATGTACAATTGTTTTTTTATGCTGTCATGGACATAAATGAGAGGCATAAATGACCAGGTGACTGGGCTATGCAAAGCATCAGTTTCCAGTGGAATGCATGTGTGTAAGTTAAGTGAGAAAACCACACCTATGCAGGATGCAATTGCTTTTTAAAACTACAACCTGCAGTTTCAGCCACATGGCACACTAGAATATATGTACAAATAATTACATGAAACAAATTTGTTCAGTACTGAATTGCTATTATTCCAAAAGCTATGTAACTTAAAAATGTCCACTATTTATAAGTGATTATTTTCACCTCTTTACACCTAAAGTTTATCTTCCTTTTGTGATAAATGGCTAATTATTTGAAGGAACATTCTATGATAAAGCAGTGACAAACCAGAGAAATAAGTAATAACAAACAGTCTTCAAAGACAAAAACAAACCATGTCACCAGCAACCACAAAGGACATTAAAGTGTACGAATAAGGATAAGTGTCAGATACTGCTCAAGATATACCAATGCATATTTCGCTGGATTGTTACAATGTTAATGTGGAATTCATACTCTTCCTCATATTTTAAAAGCAGCAAAATTTGTTACTTATCCAGAACTGAGTTTTGTAAAGACAATAATCATCCACAGGATCTGAGTGTAACCCTAACTTGCCCACTATTTACTGGTATCTTACTGGAATAAAGACATTGCAGGACTTTTCCTCCTTGGGAGAAAAATAATTTGTGTTCAGCTGAAGCTATGTAAAAACTCAAGACACACTATTTACATCTGTATGCTATAAAAATTTGTATCAAAGTTAAAAAAAAAGCTGTATCCGTTTTAAGAATATTAGAGCCGCACACAGCACAGTACTTTTCTGCAACAGAAGCATAACATTATAAAACTGGTTCCTTAGTTAATTATAGAACTGACAAGTTTGGTACATATATAAGGAGATCATAGGTGTCTTTGGTAATACACCACAGATTAATCAGCTTCAAACTGAGATGAACCTATGTAAAATGTTGACCAATAGCATAAATTAAGAACTTAAAAGATAGTCATATAGTGGAGCATTAAGGCTATCTAGGAAGAGTTAAGCCAATACTGGTTTCTGCTCTCCCATTATTTGCAATTTGATATAGTAGACAATGAGGAATATATACATTGAATACTGTTTTTGACTTGCATCCAGTTTAGGAAATAACCCAACATGTGTACAGATAGCACAAAAGACATTATCTTTTGCTCTCTACCATTCATAATCTCTCTACAACTGCCCTTTTTGTTACCAGTTCAGTTCAGAGTGGCTGGCCTGTTCTAAGAAGGCATAAAGGCTTACATTTGTTCAGGTGTTCAGGGATGTTTTCCCCACTTATTAAGACACGTCTGCCCCCAAATACCTAGAGTTCTCTTCTTTTCCCCATCCCTCTCATTCTCCCCATTTAGGAGGACATATGTCCATAGTATCTGAACTGGATTAAAAATTCTTTTTCTCAGAGAAACAATGTTATAAATGTGGTTAAGGAGAGACAAAGTTTTTGTTATCTGTAAAATGTTAGAATATATTAGTGTGAAACAGACTTTTGGGAGCTAACCTGGGAATGGAACCATAATTTCTATTGCTGTTCTTTGGGCAAATGCAGTCTGAGTTCTAAGACAAGTTTTGGGAAGCAACCCATTCATATTTTATGGGGGTGTAAACTGGGGTCAGAAAGTAAAAAGTATACAAGGTAGAGACATACAAACACTCTACTTTAAACTTACTGATTCTATTCCTACCACCATAATTACTTGTGACAATTTTTAGTCCTAAATATTTACCTACAGGTTTAAATTATACATTTGTTTGTATGTATGCACAGAATTTCATTCTCCCAAATAATGTGAAGGCCAGATATGTTACTATAATACACATGTGTATCAGAAAACAAATAGCAGGAATTTTTCAGCCCAAATATCTAGGCATCAGATGACAGTTCTGGCTTGGGAGGTACGGCTCACCCTGCAGATAGATGAGATCATATACATTATATCCCCTGGAGAATAAGGCCAGTGAGTAGGCGGAGTGCGTGGAGGCAAGCTGGGAATCAGCGTGGGACAATCCTACGGGCAAGCTAAACCAGTGATTCAGAGAAACAGCTCCCTTCCATGTCCTCCAAGAGCCCATCTGAGGTCAACCTGTCTTCAGATCACAGTTATGGCTCTACACTTGAGGTCACTAGGCTTGAGGGTTAGTTTTCTTTAGCCCTGCAGAGATAGAAAATTGTCCCTGACCAACAATAGATAATGTAAAAGGAGTGTGTATGGTCTTCAAGAGCTTTAGGAAATGGGCACCTATGTTACATAAAAACTCATTAACATGCCAGAGCCATGTCTACTTGTCTAAGAATTTTGCTTCTATTATTTTATTCAGTTCTCATAACAACCTTGTCAGGAAGATAGGGTACTGTTTAGATTCTTACTTAATAGATGAGAATTATTCATAATTGCTTTGTTGTTAGTAACAGTGTGATGTTCTTCTCATGCTACAGTGATTTTTACCAAATGTAGTAAAAACTTACATACATTGAATGCCTTGAATACCCAATCCCTCAAGAGAGGAGACAAACTAGAGGCGCCTGGGTGGATCAGTCTGTTGAGCATCCGACTCCTGATTTTGGCTCAGGTCATGATCTCAGGTTTATAAGACTAAGCCCCTCACTGGGGCTCTGCAATCAGCCAAGGTCTGCTTTTCTCCCTCCCTCCCTGTGCCTGTTCAAATAAATAAATAAATCTAAAAAAAAACAAAACAAATTACCAATATCAGAAATGAAATAAGGCATATCCCTGCAGACTCTGCAGACGACATAAAAAAGATAAGGGAACACTACAAACAACTCTACACACATAAATTTGACACATTAGATGAAATGAACCAATTCCTTGAAAAAATATAAACTACCACAACTCATACATTATGAAATAACTCCTATCATTCATATATCTGATGTTTTTCAGATTTATCTCCTTCTTTGCATTCACTAGCACTCTTAACAGGTATCTATAAGATGACAAATGGCTTGTCTTTAGCAGTCTTGATCATTCAAAAACAGCAGGTAAGACAGTACTGCTTACAGAAATTTTCTTTCTAAATTGTTTCAATTTCTTGCTGAGATTTTCTAGATCTTCATTTGATAAAGGTCTCTGGAATTGGGTGCTTGGTTTCTTTCAGTAAAGTTCAGATGTAGGTATGTGATGTGTGTGCATTTGTACATATATGTGCATAAACGTGTTTTCTAATAATTTTAATTACTGTGAAAATGAGATAAAACTGTTTTAAAACCTTTATTTGAAATGTACAACACTGCCATACACCTAATTCTGAATGTTACTAATACTAACATAAAGAAAAATTATGAAGTATAGTATTTAAAAAAATTCTACTCACTACAGAGAGAGAGAGGATGAACAGGGAGGAAGGGCAGGGAAAGAGGGAGAAGTAGACTCCCCACTGAGCAGGGAGCCTGATGCGGGACTCAATCCCAGAACACTGGGATCATGACCTGAGCTGAAGGCAGACACTGAGCCACCCAGGTGCCCCTCATTACTATACTTTAAGTTATACCAAAAACATGTCCTTCTACCATAAGAAGATATGCACACTCTTGTGGTGATGAGTAAAAGCACCTGAGTGGGCTGAAACCAACTGTTCTACTTACTAGCAGTGTCCATTTGAGCAAGTTTCATAACCTGTGAAAAGGGGTGGCAGCAGTTTCTAATTGTAGGTTTAGATCAAATGAAATCACCCATGCAAAGAATTCAGTACAAAGACAGATTTATAGTATGTTCTTTTAAGAGTGTTACACTGTTATTTTTCACTGTAAGCAAAATCTGAAAAATGTCCATTATCTATTAATTCACCTCATAACTATTTCATCATACTTACTATTTCCCAGACACAAAGTTTCATAAAGCAGTCTTGTCTTAAAGCAGAGTGGAGTTAGAGAAAGTTCCCAAAAGGAGGTGATGCCAGACATCAGTCTTGAAATAAAATTAGAATGGTAGGGTGGGTACTGGAGCAGAAGAGTGCTGGGGACTCGTTGAATAGAAGGTCAAAATACTTTTTTTTTTTTAAAGATTTTGTTTATTTATTTTAGAGACAGAATGAGTGAGCAGGGGGAGGGAGAGAAGGAGAGGGACAAGCAGACTCCACACTCAGTGTGGAGCCTGACTTGACCCTAAGATCATGACTTGAGTTGGAATCAAGTTGATGCTTAACCAACTAAGACACCCAGTGCCCCAAGAAGGTCAAAATACTTTATTATATTGTTTGAATACATTTCCTGGTAATACAAGCTTTCAAAAATCATTTTATACTATTTATTAAATTTATTTTTAAAAATTAAAATAAAAAATGAGAAATCTAGAGAACTAGAACTAGAACTCTTGTTTCATTAGAAAATTATGGTCATAAGTGAGCCTTTATGACCTTTTCATGATATTATTTATAAAAGTGTTTAAGACTCACCTATTTCACCCATCCCCCTCTGGCAATCACCAGCTTGTTTTCTGTATTTCAGTTTTTTGTTTGTTTCCTTCTTTGTTCATTTGTTTTATTTCTTAAATTCCATATATGAGTGAAATTGAAGAGTATTTATTTTTCTCTGACTTATTTTGCTTAGTGTTACACTCCCGGGTATATTCATTGCAACAATGCAAATGGCAATATTAATTCTTTTTTATGTTGAGTAACATTCCATCATATATATACCACATCTTCTTTATCCATTTATCAATTGATGGACACTCTCCCTCTTAGTTCCTGCCCACTTTTTCTCTCTCGCCTATACAATTTTTTACTTCTTCCCCTCTTTTAAAAAAAGATTTTGTTTATTTATTTGACACACACACAGAGACACACACACAGACACACACACACAGAGCATGCACAAGCAGGGGGAGCAGGAGGCAGAGGGAGAGAGAGAAGCAGGGAGCCCGATGTGGGGCTAGATCCCAGGACTCTGGGATTAAGCCGAAGGCAGATGCTTAACCAACTGAGCAAGGCAGGTGCCCCATCCTTCTTCTTTCAAAAGCTGGATTAAGTTACAGAGAAATTTGGTCCAGTGTACTAGTAGGCATGGGTTGGGTTCCTCCCCACTCTGGAAGGAGAAGCAGCTACTAATAGGCAGTCCACCTGGGTTTCAGGTCTGAGAATACACAATCAAGACACAAATAGACACCCTTCCTTAGGAAAAAAGGATTCTCAAGGAGGAAAGCAAAGGACCTTAGATTGTTATATAGCAAACTCCATTTCTCAGGACTGCTGGATAGAAATCTCCAAAGAGGTTCCATGCATCCTCACTACATCTGACTCTTAAGACTTTCACGTATCAGTTTTTTAAAAACCAAGGAATTCAGCTAAAACATGGCTCTTGCATTTCATAATTACTAGATATAAAGATGAATATACAGTTGAGGTAATACTTTATTGTACATAAACTTCTTCAACTGATTTACAAGTTTAACAGTCTAATGACCAGACTTTCCTTTTGTGGAGGGGAAGAGGAAGTACGTGTGGTGGAAGAAATGTCCATGGTTCCCAAAGTTCAAGAAAAGAAAAAGGCCTTCTTTACTATGATTTCCACTAGCCATCACTCCATTTATTAGGTTTCTTCTTAGCCAATTTTCTTGAAGGAATAATTGTTTGCCTCAACCTTCAGTAGTACAGTTTCCCCTGGGGCAGTCCATTAAAACAACTCCAGCCCAGTCACTGATGACTCCATGGTAGCTAACTAAAGAGGCGCTTTCTTATCTTTTTTCCCCTTGACACTGGATAACTATCATCCCTTCTAGTCCCTGCTACTCCCTCACCAATGGCTCATTGCTGAGGATCCTTCCTTTATTTTCCTTCTCTGCACATTTCTCTTGCTTGGACCCTGCAAAGCCTCACTTCACATGATGGCCAACCCCATATGCTCTTCAGCTCCATACCTACCTGCTGATCTGCAACTTGGGCCTGAACCTTTTGTTTACTCTCTGTTCTATTGAACAACTGACTGGATCATATGAATTTTAAATGAACCATCAAAAATGGAACTGGAAGTCTTCTCTGGCTTCAGTATTACCTGTTTCAGTTAACACCCCCATCAGCATGCAATTACCTAAGTCAGAATCTGGAATCTGTCTTAGACTCCTTACCCTTCCTCAACCAATCAATCCTTCAGGAGTAGTTTCAACTTTAATCACCCTTTTAAGGTTTCTTTCATAACAGCCTTCTAAGGGGCCACTCTGCCTACCTCGAGCTTATCCCTCACACTGCTGCCAACCTGTCCACTGTACACACAAACCTTTGCTCCTCTCACTCCATCACTGTTCCATGCTCCCTCCCATCAAAGGGTAATAGAGGATGCTGCTGAAATATTACTCAGGTATTTAAGTTATAGCAAGTTTACAAGAATAGACTCATCTATTTGTCCTTGCAATTCTACCAGTTTTTGCCTCACATGTTTTGATCGGCACATATACATTGAGGGCTGTTGCGTCTTCTTGGGGAAGTGGCCTACTTATCATTATGTAATGCTCCTCTTTACTCCTTATAATTTTACTTGCTGTGAAGTCTGCTTTGTCTGAAATTAACACAGCTACTCCAGCTTTCTTTTGATTGATAATAACATGGTATAGCTTTTTACATCTCTTTACTTTTTTTAAAAATAAGGTATAATTTACATATTATATTTGTTTCAGGTGTACAACATAATGATTTGATATTTGCATGTATTAAAAAAATGATCACAATAAGTCTAGTTAACAGCTGTCATCATACATAGTTGCAAAAAAAGGGTTTTTTTCTTGTGACGAGGACTTTTAAGATCTATTCTGTTAGCAATTTTCAAGTACACAATATATACTTAATATATACGCAATATACTTAATATATTAAGTATATTCACCATGCTATAGGGTTCATCCTCCTGACTTAATTACTTACAACAGGAAGTTTGAAACTTGGATGTCCTTCACCTATTTTGTTCACCCCTCTAACTACCTTCCCCAGTGGGCAACCACCAATCTGTTCTCTGTGTCTATGGGCTTGGCCTTTTTTTTCTTTTTAAAGAGTCCATATTTAAGTGAGATCATACAATATTCATCCTTTTCTGTCTGACTTATTTCACTTAGCATAAGGCCTTTAAGTCCCACCCATATGACGAATGGTAGGATTTCATGTTTTGGTGGTTGGATAGTATTCCATTATACACTTCTTTTTATCTGTCCATCCACTGATGGACACTTAGGTTGTTTCCTTATCTTGGCTATTTTAATAATGTTGCAGTGAACACAGTGGTGCACACATCTTCTTGTATTAGTGTTTTTGTTTCCTTCAGACAAATACTTAGAAGTGGAATTGCTGGTTCATATGGTATTCCTATTTTTAATTTTTTGAGGAACCTCCAAACTGTTTCCTATAGCAGCTGCAACAATTTATACTTCCACCAACAGTGCCATTCCTTTATGTTAATATGTGTTTTATACTTAGAGTGAGTTTCTTATAGAAAATTTGGTTGAATTTTCCACTCTGTCAGTCACTGTCTTTTAATTGGTGAATCAGACCACTGATGCTTAAAGTGATCATTGATATAGTAGGATTAATATCTACTATATTTGTTATTATTCTCTATTTATTACTCTTGTTCTTTGTTCTTATTATAGTCTTTTTTTTTTAAGATTTTTTTTTTAAAGATTTTATTTGTCAGAGAGAGAGAGGAAAAGAGAGCGAGCTCAGGCAGACAGAATGGCAGGCAGAGACAGAGGGAGAAGCAGGCTCCCTGCCAAGCAAGGAGCCCAATGTGGGACTTGATCCCAGGATGCTGGGATCATGACCTGAGCCGAAGGCAGCTGCCTAACCAACTGAGCCACCCAGGCGTCCCTGTTCCTATTATAGTCTTAACCACTTTCTGCCTTCTGTGGTTTTGAATGAGTATTTTAATTTTCTCTTCTCTTAACATATCAATTATACTTCCTTCTAAAATTTTTAAGTAGTGACCCTTGAGTTTCCAATATATATTCCCAACCAGTACAGTTCACTTTCAAAGAACACTGTATCACTTTATGGGTAGTGCATATACTTTATAATAAAGCATTCCCAATTCCTCCCATCCCTTATAATATTGCTGTCATTCATTTCACTTATACATAAGCTACAATCACTGACTATATTGTTGGTATTATTTGGAAAAAATGATTATTTGGATGAATTAGGAATAAGAGATATATTTCATTTTACCTTTATTTATTCCTTCTCTAATGCTCTTCCTTTCTTTATGTAGACCTTAATTTCAGATCTTTCCTTCCTTTTTTTTTTTTTAAGATTTTATTTCTTTATTGGACACAGAGAGACACAGTGAGAGAGGGAACACAAGCAGGGGGAGTGGGAGAGAGAGAACGAGGTTTGCTGCCTAGCAGGGAGCATGAAGCAGGGCTCAATCCCAGGACCCTGGGATCATTACCTGAGCCAAAGGCAAATGCTTAACGACCGAGCCACCCAAGCGCCCCATGACCTTTCCTTATTTCTAAAGAATTTCTTCTAATGTTTCTTAGAAGGCAGTCTATGTTGACAAATTCAGTAAGATTTTGTTTGTCTGAGTTCGGGCTTCTTTTTTACTTTTAAGAATACTTTTCTTGGGCGCCTGGGTGGCTCAGTGGGTTAAGCCGCTGCCTTTGGCTCGGGTCATGATCTCAGGGTCCTGGGATCGAGTCCCGCATCGGGCTCTCTGCTTGGCAGGGAGCCTGCTTCCCTCTCTCTCTCTCTCTCTGCCTGCCTCTCCATCTACTTGTGATTTCTCTCTGTCAAATAAATAAATAAATAAATCTTTAAAAAAAAAAAAAGAATACTTTTCTTTTTCATTTTATTTTATTTTATTTTATTTCCGTTTGGTGTTCCAGAATTCATTATTTATGAAGAATACTTTTGCTATAAGGATTCTAGACTGATGGCTTTTTTTCCTGCTAATACTTTAAATATTTCATTACACCCTCTTCTTGCTTCCATGGTTTCTGAGTAGAGTGGGATGAAATTCTTATCCTTGCTTCTCTATAGGTAAAGAGTTTTCCCCCCTCTGTCTTCTTCCAAGATTTTTTTTTTTTTTTTTTTTTGGTCTTTGATTTTCTGCGTTTGAATAGGATATGTTTAGGTACAGATTTTGTTTTGTTTTTCCTGTTTGATGTTCTCTGAACTTCTTGGCTCTGTAGTCTGTTGGCTATCACTAATTTTGGAAAATTCTCAGTCATTACACACTGCTTCATATATTTCTTTCAATCCTTTCTAATATTCCCACTATGTGTGTATCATATCTTTTGGAATTGATCCATGGTTCTTAGACATTATGCTCCCCCTTTTCCATCCTTTTGTTTTGTTTTTGCATTTCAATTTTAGAAATTTCTACTAACATTTCTACCAGCTCGCTGATTCTTTCCTTGGCCATGTCTAGTCTAATGATAAGCCCATTAAAGGGATTCCTCATTTCTGTGCGTGAGTCTTTTATTTCTAGCATCTCTTTTTCATTCTAGAAGAGAAAAAGGTTTGGGGATGCCTGGGTGGTTCAGTCAGTTGAGCGTCTGCCTTCAGCTCAGGTCATGTCCCACATTGGGCTCCTTGCTCAGTGGGGAGCCTGCTTCTCTCTCTGCCTGTCATTCCCCCTGCTTGTGCTCTCTCTCTCTCTCTGACAAATAAATAAAGACTCTTAAAAAAAAGGGGTTTCTATCTCTCTGTTTACATTACTGTTCTGTTCTTGCCTATTGTCCACTTTTCCCTTTAGAGCCCCTCGCATATTAATCATAGTTGTTTTAAATTCCTAATCTGATGACTTCTTTCTTTTTTTAAAGAGAATGTATGTGTATAAGAGAGGGGAGGAAGGGCATAAGGAAAGGAGGTTCAGTCTCCAGGCCCTGAAATCATGACCTGAGGGGAAATCAAGAGTCTGACACTTAACAAACTGACCTACCCAGGCGCCCCTCCTTGTCTGATGAATTTCAACATCTCTGGTTCTAATGCTTGCTGTTTCTTTCAAACTGTAATTTTTTGCCTTTTAGAGTGCTTTACAATCTTTTATGGAAAACCAGACATCAAAGGATCTAAGGAATATATGACCATTGCATGGGGTTTTGTGTTTATGCTATCTTTATTGTTTGCTGTAGCTATAGTTGTCAAAAGGGAAAATTTTCTCTGGTGTTTGTTTTTCCTATTGTATTTTCATTTCCACAAAGACTTATTAAATAAGGTCTGAGTTACATGATTTGTTCAGACTTAATTCTTTGTTAGTAGGGCTCTGTCTGGATTATGAACCTTCCAGGTACTTCTCAGTTTTCCCCGCTTAGGTGAAGTAAGAAAACTAGAGAGACCTGGAGTTGAGTATTTCCTTTCCCCCAGGTCAGATGGGCTTTGATAAATCTCCAGTAGGTTAGATCCTGTTTAAATAGTTTCTCTTGAGGGCAGGCCTGTTAAGAAGAACAGAATGCTCTGGCACATTTCAAGATGGCTACAGTTACCTTCCCTCCATTGGAAGCATGAAGGGATATTTCTCTGATCTTCACTGTGAGAACTTGGTTGGGCTTCTGGAAGTAGAGCTCACAAAAGTGTGCTTCTCTCCCTACCCCCACTCCCCCAAGGCTGAGGCCCCTGAAGTTTTTAACTCTTAACCTAATCCACAGAGTCTCTAGCAATTTGTCAATTACACTTAAAAGTTTTTCTACCCTGATACTAGTTCCATCAATGTGCTTCCTCCTGGGCTTCCACTCTGAGAAGGTGTGTCTCTGCATCTGCTTATCTGTCTTTCCAGTTTTGGGGGTGATAGTGTGCCCTATGACATTGTTATAACACCTGACAAAACATGGCAGGATGTGTATTAGAAAGGATTATTTCCAAATATACATTATATGTTAATAAAAATAATTAAAAAAAAAAGAAAGGATTATTTCTTCACTAAATGTGAAGCTATCCAGAAGAATACAATGGCACCAGCCTAAGTGCCCTTAGAAATAATATATTTGGGGGTGGTGGTGTGCCCTATGACTCTGCTAGACCAAAAGAGTTGTTGATTGTTTGTTTAGCTTTTTTGTGTGTGAAAATAGGTATGATAATTTCCAAGTTCTTTATATGTCAGACAAGAAACTGGAAGTCAGACTCCTGTTTTTGATTGCTTCATTTTGGCCTTTTTAAACACTATTTTGTTAGCATTCCTGTACTCTATGCTTGGCTTCAGGAATCCTGTCAACCATTTCTTCACTTCTGTACTTGGGGTTCTTCTGAACACCAGGCAGCTGAATGTTCCACTTCCATAAAACATCCAGGCAGGAACCTGGTTTTTTTCTTTTTGTTCACATTCTGCTGCTATATGACAGTTAGCTGGCTCTTATCCAAAAGAAGAAAGAAGGTTCCCTGTGACTGGAAATCTGTGCCTTAAATATTTTCTCTTAGTACCTAGCAAGCAGTAGCAAAGTAGCAGACTTTTTGTTAATAATGAACTCAAAATTTAGTGATATTTATCCCATTATATTCAAATTTCTTCCAATTAAATAAAACTAAATCTAAAGAAAAGCTAACCTGGCTCTCGTTCAGTGGGGCAGACCAGAATTAAATAACAAAATCAGGATAGCAAGAAACACATACGCTGCAATGTCACCAGGGCAGGATGGTGTCACTTACTCTCAGGCATCATTTCCACACTCCTTATTTTAGCAGGAATGTGGTAGCTTTAGAAAAGCTACCAAATAGATCAGTCTTCATTTCTGCCCTTTCTCCAAATTAAGAGGTTGGCTCTCAGTTTAACTCAGGAGAATGACTCTAAATATATTCCTAAGGGCACTTAGGCTGGCTGGTGTCACTGTATCCCGGACAGCCTCACATTTAGTAAAGAAATAATCCTTTCTATACCCATTCTGCCAAGTTTTGTCAGGTGTTATGATGGAGGTACCTGGAGTGACAATGAGTACACTTACTCCAGGGAGAAGGGATGAACTCCACAGATCTTACCTACAAATCCAGAGGGCAGCCTACATGACCTGAGGTTCTCTCTAGGACAACTCAGTGGGCACACTCAGGTTGGACTAGCCAGCAGTGCCACCAGCCTGTCTTGTGATTTCTCCTTATACAAGTTCCTTCTTTATACAGAAAACTTTGAAAAGAGGGAAAACATAAAATCTCCTACTTTTTCACTCGTACTTGTTAGCAGAGTAGAAACAGAAAGACCGGTTTTTGTGTTGTTTTATTTTGTTTTAGGCTTTTTCTTATTCTGGTAAATGGAATATCAGAATTCTCCACAGAATCATGTGACACAAGGGAGCATACAGCTGCCCTCTGGCACAGTATGTAAATGAACTCAGTCACCCTTTGGGTTTTCCCCTCTTCTTTCCCCGCTTTTTATGGAGGACACAGAATCATAGGGAGTAACTAGCTGAAGTTTGCTCTGTACTTTAATGCAGGCAGGAAGCCAAACTCCAAATACAATGACTGGATTCAGTTTTACAAGCAAACACTGGAACTGAATTCATCCTAGTCCGGGAAGAATGCCTCGGATCAGAACTAGCAGGAAATCCAATTCAAAACAGGGTGTGTCATCTTTAATTCACAGCATGGCCTTTACACCTTTAATGAAGTCCTTTGTAAGTAAAAGCTTGCTTCTGTTAAAGGTCCACACAAAAGTCTTAATTTTACTCAAATGATATCAGAAACGCTATGCAGTAATGTCTGCATTCTCACAATTTGCACACTTGGTAGAGAGTGGGTTAACTCTGCTTTCTCCTTTGAATACTGATTGTTAAAAAGTCTTAGAAGATATTAGTAATTACTTAACTCTCCCAACTCCCTTCCAATCTCTGACCCCTCTCTTATATCATATACTAACAACTTCCCTCTTCTTCTCTGGGTCATCTGAATAACTGAATATGAAATCTTTGAGATCCCGAGACAATGAGGACAGTCACATGCTTTGTCCCAAACAACCCCTTAAATATGCCAGGAGTTTACATGCCTGTCTCTTGTGCTTCTAGCTGGAGGGGACCGCACTCTGAGAAGGAACAAATGGAAAAGCCTAGAGTCTGCAGTTCCAGTAGGGGAGTGTCAAGAGAGGTCAGGATCTCATGCCAAGCTGCCCATGGTGGGCCCTTACCAACACTGTTGATTATAGGAGCCCCCAGAGACTGTTGTCAGGCACGTGAAACAGTGAGCTAAATGGCACTTACAAACATTCTCATTTGGATATATGAGAGGAGTGAACAGAAGAAGTATGAAATAAAGACTTCACAAACTTAAAGCTTTTGTTGAGAAATAAGAAGCTGTGGGGTGGTGGTGGGGAGGATATTTCTCATCCCTACCATGGCATTATTTTATGCAAACTTAACATTTTATGTAGTTTATACCATCAGGCGTAGAGTTGCCAGATTTACCAAATAAAATACAGGACAGTCAGCTAAATGTGAATTTCAGATAAATGATGAGTAACTTTTTAGTGTAAATATGCCCGCTATCTTAACTGAAATTCACATTTACTTGGGTATCCTCTATTTTATTTGGTAACCCTATTCAGGTGTCAATTCTAACACCTGTCAATTCTAATGATCCCTAAAATAACCTGTATTTCAAAATGCAAATAAAAAAATCAGTGCTAAGGTTCCAGGATTGTGAATCAAACCAATGCCAGCCAAATTGTGCCTGACACTTCATGACACTCAGTTCAGCCATTACTATTTTCTCATGCAGATGTGGACAAAGATGCCATCTCTTCACTCAACAGGAAAACAGAGGGGCCCACAGTTCTGTAAAAAGACTTTGCAATAACTCTTAAATACTAAAATTTTAACACCAGAGAAACCAGGTTATGTAATGCTGTATATACCGCACTTCTGTTTTCCTGAGGAAGTTAGCACTTCTTATTGAGAAGACTGTGGCTTGCTCGTGCTGTTATTAATATTAAAAGAAAACACGTTCTTTGGTATACTGAAATAAGGCAGTATGTAATAAAGAGAAAAGAGTGGCAAACTGGATGTAATGTGCTTTATATCAGGGATCAAATGTAATCCGTATCACCAACCAACATAAGGCAGATTTGCAATGAAGTCAAAAAGACTGAACAGCCCCCTGGAACTGCAGCCTTTATTGCTCTGGACTCCAGATAATTTGTTTAAGTTAGTGGCTATACTGAGGAATTTCTCAACAGCTCAAGTGTTAAAGTCACAACCTTTAAACTTCTGTATTCAGTTGGTCTTTTCCCCTAAAACACAAACTTCCATGAATAATGGGAATGTTTTTTGTTCTACTATATTAGGTTCTCAGTCTACACTGGTTCTGTATTTGGCCACAGAACAGACATTCTGGGCCACAGTCCTACGAAAGACCACCTCTGTGTGATGCCTCAATCTTACTGATTTGGTCTGAGTCAAACAGAACAAAACAGGTTTTCAATAAAATACTAAGAAGCTTCACAGGAAGGAATTTAGGTGAAAATATACCAAAGTAGTACCAAGGTTCAAATAAAAAAAAAAACTTCCTTTAAAAAAACCCCCTAATTCTGGGGCACCTGGGTGGCTCAGTGGGTTAAGCCTCTGCTTTAGGCTCAGGTCGTGATCTCATGTCCTGGGATGGAGCCTCACATTGGGCTTTCTGCTCAGTGGGGAGCCTGCTTCCTCCACTCTCTCTGCCTGCTGCTCTGCCTACTTGTGATCTCATGCTCTCTGTCAAATAAATAAGTAAAATCTTCTGAAAAAACAAAAAACCAAAAAAACCCCTAATTCTTAGTGTTAAATGTTGCTTTTAAAACAATGTAAAAACATCATTAGATTATTGTACATGTCACAGATAATATATATTTAAGAGTTTTGTCAGAAATAGTAATAATACTAGGGGGCATCTGGCTGACTCAGTTAGTTGGTAGAGCATGCAGGTAATTTGTGATACTGGGGTCTTGAGTTAAAGCCCACCAGGAGCAGAGCTTACTTTAAAAAAAAAGAAAAGAAAAAGAAGTAGTAATACTACCAGGAAGAAAAAAAAAAATCCATCAGAAAACAAGGACATCCAGTAAATAAAACACTTTTTAGGATTAAAAAATAAAGAAAAAGAAAAAAAAAGACAAGCCACGTTTTAAATATTCAACACTTTCCACTTTTGTCTTTTTGAAAGACCAAAGCAATAGAATATTATGCAGACAATACAGTGATATTTTGTGATTTTTGATATGAACACATTTGTACCCAATCCAACCTCTGCAAATGGGGAGGGAGAAAGGTTGGGCAGGGGAGGGAGGACTGGTCAGCCTAAGGTCATTCTGTCAGCCAAGAACAGCAGAACTTCCTCTTTCCTTCTGAGCTCACAGACCCTAGCATTTCCAAACTGGCTCTGACCAAATCTTCAGCAGCTTTTCTGGCTGCTGACAACCAAATGGGCAAAATAAATGAATTTTAAAAGTTATTTTCTTGGGGCGCCTGGGTGGCTCAGTGGGTTGAGCCACTGCCTTCGGCTCGGGTCATGATCTCAGGGTCCTGGATCGAGTCCCGCATTGGGCTCTCTGCTCAGCGGGGAGCCTGCTTCCTCCTCTCTCTCTGTCTGCCTCTCCATCTACTTGTGATTTCTCTCTGTCAAATAAATAAAATCTTTTAAAAAAAAAAAAGTTATTTTCTTCACATATTTGGGAAAAGAGACCATGTAAAAAGAAACACATGTGGGTAAATACACGGAACATATTATTAAGGATGCTGCAGAAACCAGAAGGAAAAAGCATACGTTTAATCTAAAACAATGAAGCAGGGTGGGGACAGGATGATCCTTTTAGTGCTAAAATTTTTTTTCTCCTGCTCATACATTTCTAAGAACTAGGAACATCTTTCATTAACACTGCCCTATCTTGCTGATTAGATTAGGTTTCCATCTATAAAAACTAACTGAAATCCTTCCAAATATGAAATGGATTTCTCCTCTATCAGAACTGCAAAAATGTTTAGGTATTTTCTTCCAGTATCTTCCTTGCAGGTTCTGCATTTTCTTCATTTACAGCCATGCACATTCCATAATACCCAGGACAGAAATTCCTGGTTTTAATTACTTGTTCTTAAGAAGAAACAAAAGGAAATATATGTGATATGTGAAACAGAGTTATCACCAGTTTATTAGTCAAAGGACTTCAATCAAATCTCTACAGTAAAACTTAGTGAGGTTATCCTCAAGTTTTACTTGGTGCCATCCCCCCCTAAAAACAAGTCAGGCTTTTGAAGCCTAAATGGATTCTATCTAAGTCACTTCTAATGTGACACCCCACTTTTAGGAGCCTCTCCACTGGCAGATGATTTGGTTCTAACATTCACTCTCAAAATGCTATACATGCATTATCCTCTAAAGAAGTAAAGTCTTTAGGGGTGCCTGCGTGGCTCAGTGGGTTAAAGCCTCTGCCTTCAGCTCAGGGCATGATCCCAGGGTCCTGGTATTGAGCCCCACATTGGGCTCTCTGCTCAGCGGGGAGCCTGCTTCCCTTCCTCTCTCTCTGCCTACTTGTCATCTCTGTTGGTCAAATAAATAAATAAAATCTTCCAAAAAAAAAAAAGAGAAGAAGAAGAAGAAGAAGAAGAAGGAGAAGGAGAAGAAGGAAGAAGGAGAAAGAAGAAGGAAGAAGGAGAAAGAAGAAGGAAGAAGGAGAAAGGAGAAAGGAGGAAGGAGGAAGGAGGAAGGAGGAAGGAGGAAGGAGGAAGGAGGAAGGAG
>NC_081559.1:114484219-114543009 GCF_022355385.1 Mustela nigripes | reverse complement strand
AAGAAGAAGAAGAGAAGAAGAAGAAGAAGAAGAAGAAGCAGCAGCAAAGCCTTTTTACCCTTCTTCAGAGGAAGGCCATATCCATGTTTATATGGAAACTATATTGCACTGCAAGACAAGGTAATGCTGTTCTCTCAAAAAGAAGATTCTGCAGTCATGTCCCTGGAAAATTTTTTGATCTTATCCAGTTTGTTTACATTTTCTCAAGGTCATTGACATTTTCTCCTGTCATTAACAGACCACAGGAGACTTAAGAAAACTTGATTAGTTACCTGTGTGCTAACCGCCAATGCAAGCTTAAGACAAAAGTGGGGTTCTTTTCTGAAGCCAGTTAACCAGAATACCTCTCTGGAGTCTGATATGCCCAGTGTCACATAGTTGTGTGACCCCAACTAGTGATACCACATCTAGTAAATTATTTAATCTCTGACTTCAGTTTCCCCATCTGCAAATTTAAGAAGATAATGCCTCCCTTACACTGTGTTAGGGATTAATGATAGAATAACCCACACAAAGTATTAAATATGACTAGCTTGTTTTTTAAGGAACTCATTAAGAATTTTCATGCCAACTGTAGCACACCATCCTGGGCTGTGCAGGATTAGGCAAAGAGAGGTAGGAATCAGCTCAGAGATCAAGAGGGGAAAAGTCAGAGTACAAAGATTCTTAAGGTTAAATTTTAAAATGAACAAACAAAATACTCTGCAGCCAGACTTCTTGGTACTTGCCTGATACAAGTCTAAAATTCAACCATTCAAGTTTTGTTCAGTTCAAATCAAACAAATACTCAAAATGTGTAGCAATTTCAGTAGGAAGTAAAAGATCAAAGGAATAGGTCCCTGCCACCCCTGGGCTCACTCACACATGTTAAACTGACCATTAGCAAACTACTGTGTAATCAAAGAGCTAGATGATCACTAGAGTGTTTATAAAACATGTCTACCCATGTTGTTAGAGGCATATCACTCTAAAATTCCTTTTCAGAATTTCGTAGGAAAACTGAGAAAGAAAACTAAGTCAAGTAACAGATACACCATATTCAAAATCCATGCAATGAGACTGTATTATCTGCAGTAAAGTTGAGGTTATACTTTGGTAGCTAACTCTCCTTCCCCCAGGATTCAAAATGAATTTGTGCTATACTTGAGGGTACAGGAGTTTAATACAATTGCAAGGGGTAAAATTAAAAAATCTTTCAGAATTTGTGCTTATGAACTAGCTTTAGTTGTCTGTGAAACTGATCATGTACTTTGGCTATGAATTTTCTACGATCTTGTCCCCCAGTCAAGCTTATTTATTTGCTTATCAAAAAGATTTATTGGGCACCTGGGTGGCTCAGTGGGTTAAAGCCTCTGCCTTTGGCCCAGGTCATGATCTCAGGGTCCTGGGATTCAGCCCCGCATCGGGCTCTCTGCTCAGCAGGGAGCCTGCTTCCTCCTCTCTCTAACTGCCTCTCGGCCTACTTGTGATCTCTCTCTCTCTCTGTGTCAAATAAATAAATAAAATCTTTTTTAAAAATTTATTTATTTATTTTATAGAAAAAGAGAGTGCAAGAAGGAGCACATGCATCAGGGTAGAGGGAGAGAATCCCCAACCTGAAAGAGAGCACATGGGCCGAACAGAGGGAGAGAATCCCCAAGCAGACTCTCCACTGAACGCAGAACACGACACAGGGCTCCATCTGTGATATTATGACTCCAGCTGAGATCAGGAGTCAGATACTCACACCACTGAGCCACCAGGTGCCCCTAAAGGATATTTATTTTTAAATTATTCATACACTGATGAAGCAAGGCACTAATTTTGGGCAAGGTTTATAGACTATCAACACAATGAAACAGAATACAGAGCAAAGAAATGAATCTTACGATATAAAGGAATATAGTATGTGATAAAAAAAAACACTTAAAATCATGCAGGTAAGGATTATTCAGAAAGTGATGCTGACAAAACTATTTGGAAAAAAATATGAAAATTGATTCTGACCTCATTTTATACACAAAAATACAATGTAGATGTATTCAAGTTAATTACAAATAATAAGAACATAAAGTTACTACTAGATAAATAAGCATTTTGATGATTTCATGGTTTCAAGATATCCTTACTGTGCAGTAGTAATTTCACAACCTTTTCTTTTCCAGTTACTTAATGTCTACATATTATAGCCTCAGATTAAAAGCTCAGTTTTTCCAAGAAAACTAAAAATCAGTGGAAGTGAAGATAATCATTTTAGATACTGAATGAATCTAACACAAATATAGCAAAAAACTACAATGTAGCAAAATCAGCTAATTAGAGAAGAACCCACTCTCTTTCCCTCACAAAGCAGTGGCTTTGTGGGACCTGTGGTCACAGATGTCCACATCACATCAAGAAACCAGTCTTTGTGGGCAAGGGGAGTACTAGAATTAGAGAAAGCTTGATGAGGAACTCTTTGCATCTTTGCTCCACGCTCCCACTTTGTAAGTAACAGAAAGTAATTGTTTACTAGGGGTATTTCAGAATTTTAAAGTATATAACGTTCTCAACATCACTATTCACGAGGGAAATGCAAAATCAAAACCATGGTGACCTGCCACTCCACATCATTAGAATGACTATTAAAAAAAAGTAAAGAAAAATAACAAGTGTTGGTGAGGATGCTGAGAAAATGGAACCCTTGTGCACTGCCAAGGGTAGACTTCAGAAATGAAGAGCATCATGGCTTCTTGAAAAGCAGTCACACGCCAGAAACTTGGTGTGCTGTTTTTAAGTTGTATGCATGCATATAAGGACATAATTTGCAATATATATTTGTATTTATTAAATTTTCCTTTAAAGCAGTCTTGAATATCTTTGTAATACATATATTTATATTTCCCCCAGCTCCTTCATTAGATTGTTTTCTTAGCACTGCCTACTCAAATTACTTTCAATCATCAACTTTGACAGCTTTGGAATGATATCAAAAGAAAAAGATCCCACAGAATTTAGCATAGATTTGAATATCCTTTTCCTTTATGCCTCACTGTACTTTTAGATTTTATCACAGCAACTGTAAAGGAATACTACACATATTTATGGACACATAATCCCCCTCTGGTCTGCCAGCACCCCTCCCCCTCAAACAGAGAACAAGGAACACATCATCTTCAAGTCCTCAGTACCTAGTCTGTCCTGACACAGAGCAAGTTACTGAGTATTTGTGCAATGGATGGGTGAACACATCTGGCATATATTAAGTTTATGAGACCAGGCATCACTATAGAAGGTGAATTTTTGTTATGGAAAGTCCCTCTTTTCCCTATCTAACAGTCATTTCCAAATCAAATTTATGAAAAAGAAATTTCAACAGATAATTTCAGATTTGGAGAATTAAACAAATATAAAATATCCAGAACAAAGCCAGGCACATCTAAGGCAACAAATCCTAGTTTTTCTCTTAAATCCTGCCAAATAATATTTTTACTTTTCAGTTAATTTTTGCTATTAGATTCAGGGTCTTCTAATCAGACTTTTATAAAAATATATGGTATACTCAAAATATATGCAATACTATAAGCCTTCTTCTGGACCAATCTCTTAGCTGCAAGCACCACTGCGATTGACATATGATAGACCCTGAAGTTAGTCACCATCCCAGCTTGTTGTGCCACAGGGTTCACCAGTGGGGCAAGAGGCAGAAGAGAACAACAGTAGGTGAATATGGCAAAATAAACTGTTTTTCAAATTCTAATAACAGACTGTAGAAAAACACATATTTAGACACACACCTAACCCTAGAACTTTTAGTCATTTTAAAAGCTATTAGAGTGGCTCTTGTCCCAAGCAACAGTCTCTCTTCCATCCCCACGCCTATGTCTAAAAATAAAATAGTACATTACAGAGGCATATTTTGCTTGCTTCGGCCAATAGCTCAGAAAACCCCCTCAAGCCCTACTGTAGCTGGATCAGTCCATTGTATACTATGAATCAGCACTTCTCCACAATTCTGGAAATTCCTCACCAGCACCATGACTTACAACAGGAAGCTAACTTTCCATTTCAAGGTATAACAGGAAGTATTCAAACACATTTCACCTAAACTGAGGAACTGTTGTTAATATAACTGCTGTTGCAAATAAAAATAGTTAAAAATCTACAGAAGCAGAAATCTGCTTCTTAAATCCATTTAAGAAATACTTCTTTTAACTGAAAGTACACAGACACAAATTTTGATTTGCTAAACCAGTAAAATGAATTTAAACAAGGGTACTTCAGTGGCCAGAAGACAGGAAAATACAAATTAGGTTTAAAATTTAACTCAATTACTTTCCAATTTTCTGTTGCACACATTATTGCAGAGTTGCACGACTCTGGCAAAACCCATGTTTATTATATTAAGAGTCTGCCAAGTTTTGTTTTGAATATCTGGCTTGAGCAGTAATGTGATATACAGAACTAATAATTAGAAATGTAAATATTTAGAGAAAAAACATCTACTGCAAATACTTTAACAGATATACCTCTTTCCTCAATTAATGGCTTGAAGTTATTTGATCAGCATGAAATACATTAACAGATTCCAGAGATTTTATGTCTCAGAAGTGACTTTTTAGAAAATTAACTGACCCTAAAACAGCTTGCACATGAAATTCATGCACAAGGGTGACTTTTCCCTTTGCCCTATGAAAACTGTTTTCGTAGTTAAAATGTCAGCTACAAGAAGTTGTTTTTCCATAATTCTTAAAGAGAGTTTAAAAATTTAAGTTCAGTAAAAAGCCAAACAGCTCAGCTATTACAGTCATTAATAAATGTATTTAACATTCGTGCAGCATCAGAACGCAAGACATCTGGTTCTAATTTCAATCTTGGCTCAGAATAAAAGTGCCTCCCCCATGATAGTCTGATTATAAACTGTTCTTTTCCTCTTCTCTTTTTCCGCTTTGGAAGCTGTTGTCCTTCATTCTTGCTGGAAGCCACCTGATCACTGCCAGGAAGAGGAATGCAAAACATTCCCAGGAGCAGCTGTGACGTTAGCACCACATTCCACCTCTCCTTGGTCAGGGCTGTCGGGAAACTCCAGCCTCCAGCAAAATCCCTCAAATGAGATAACAGCTGAGGCCTGCACTAAATCATACTAAAAACTCCCATGTTCTGCTTTAAAGATGGATAGTTAAAGAGAACAAGAATGACAGACACAAAGGGAGGATGGGAGGGAAAGTGAACAGAGCTGGCTTTATAAGGCACATTAACTGTTAACTTCAAAACTATTTGTTTATTTGTTTCTAGGGGGGAAAACAAGGAAAAAATGATTTAACAACAATGGCAGCAGACCAATCACCTTAGGATTAGTGTGTAGGCAGGGTAAGATTGAATAGGCTGGGCTTCAACCTGCAATTAACCCCAGCAACTGGTTTCCAAAGCCTCTTACATAAGAGACAAGTTTTACTGACGGATGCTTTAGACATGTTAAGAAAGTAGTAGATGCATTTTTTCTAAAGAGAAATATTCTAAGAAAGAAACTTACAGGTTTAAACATTAAAGAAAATGCTACATAAACATAATCCTCTTACATACAATATTCATTTGTAACTTTCTAAATTTTGTCAACAAGAATATTTTAACATAGTTAACAAATATATTACACATGATATTCTGTATTGTTTTTTGCACATACTATATCATATATTATTCCATGCTATATTATGATCTTCTTTACTTTATGAAATTCTAAAACTATTCTAAAACTAAAAAATACTTCTTGGGGAGGAGAGGGAACATATTACAAAAAAATACTTTACACACATAATTTTCTGTTGTTGCTGTTAAATGATGTCCTTGGAATAAATTTGCAGGCATGGATAACTAAATTATGAAATTTCTTATGGCATTAGCTACATGCTGCAATACTGATTTCCAAAGGAACTATACTTAATTACAAGACAATTGTAAGCTTCCTGTATCCCTTGTACTTTAACTTGGTCAGCACTTGTATGAATATGCACAAATAATTGCATATGTAGTTGACATATAATAACTTGCCAAAGATACTTTACTCTGTATTTTTCTGATTAATAATTAGACTGAAGAGTCCTTCATGAGTTAAGTTCTGGGAAATTTCTATGGTAAGAATTTTTAGGAAAAAAATAGTACAACTGTAGGTATTATCAAAAACATATTTTACCAATACATCAAAATGCTAAATAAAGAAACACTGAATTTGGGATCTGAATAAACCAGCTAGGTATAGGCACAAGTTATTCAAGTATAGATGAAAAGATAGTCTTATTATGTCTCTTTTATGGAACAGATAATGTAGTAGGATGACATGCTAAAAGGTTAGAATTAAATTGGTGTGGCAAACATATGAGTCTTGATCTGGTAGACATAATAGTCTCTTCCCTACATAGCAAAGGAAAAGCCCAGAAAACAACAAAAGAATTTCTAGGCTGGGCCTGCAGTAATATTTGAAGAATTTGTTATTATTTTTATAGTCACAAAATGGGAAGTCTTCCTAGAGACTATAGGGAAATGCTTATAAACACTCTTAAGTATTTATTGCAACCAACAACTTAGGCACTGTTTGTATTAGTGTCTTTTTTTTTTCAATGTAGTTTTCAATAATGTTCTGATTTGCCTTTAGAAATTATAATTGGAATATTACAATGTGCTAATCACAGATGGGAATATTTAATCCAGGTTGCTTTGATAAAGAAACTGCTGACCCCAATTATTCAGGATGGACTGCATACCAATGTCTGCATTTGTTGCTCATTAGGGGAATGATGCAAAAGAAGTGTTAGACCAGTTAGCCAACAATATGTTTCCCTTTGGCATGTCACTGTAACAGGGAGGGAGGGAAGAAGGGTGAGATCCTCCCTCCAGCATTGATGAAAAAAACATAACATCTGTCCTCATGGTTTCAGCACTGAAAGTCACAGTTCATTCTTGATATTTTGATAGTATCTACACATTGACATTACAGTCGATTTGAAAAAGAAAACAGAACCCACCTTGTTTATTCATTCACTCTCCTTTGGGTACATCTCAATCATTTGGCTATACAAATGTATGCCTCTTTCAGCAAGGAAGCACTGTATGTAATTAGGACAATTCACTGTGTTAACATAATGAACAGGCTCTCCAAATGAAGACTTTGCCTTACATAATTTCAATGCTAGCCTGTCTTTTGGAATAATGCCTGAAAACCAGGTGTCCAATCACCAGATTTTAAGAAAAGATATTCCAAGGTCCCAAGAATGCTCTATTTACATACAATGTCTATTTCTACCAAACCTTTACACTTGCAGAATAACTGACCCTGGCATCCTTTATCAAAAGGTGAAGCATTTAAAAGCTGTAATGAAACTAAATGAAAGACTGTAAAAAGCTTTTATAACAGAATATATATTCTTTATAAACGCACACAGATGTTCTACAGAACATACCACATGGTCAGTGAAATTAAAAAGACTGAAATTATACAAAATATCTTCTTTGACTACAAGGGAATAAAATTAGAAATAAATAGTACAAGGAAATTTGGGAAATTCACAAATACATGGAAATTAAACAATGCACTCCTAAATAACTAACATGTCAGTGAAAAATCAAAATATTACAACTTATTTTGGAAGGAATAAAGTGGAAAATACAACACAGCAAAATTTATGAGATGTAGGTAAAGCAGTGTTCAGAGGAATATTTATATTGATGTTATTGATGCCTATATTAAAAAAGAAGAAAGACATAAATCAACGTTGGCTTCCATATTAAAAGTACAAAAGAGAAAAGTAAACCTAAGCAAGCAGAAAAAAATAAAGATTAGGCAGAAATAAGTGAAATAGAGATTAGGAAAACAAGAAACAAAATCAATAAGCCAAAAGATGGTTTCTTGAAAAGATCAACAAAGTTCACAAACCATTAGCTAGACTAAATGAGGAAAAATAAGAGAAGATTTAATTGGCAAAAATCAGTAGTCAAAGAAGAGAAGGAAGCACTACTAACCTTATAGAAATCAAAGGGATTATATGGTATACTTTAATGTAATAATATGAGACCCCAACAAATTGGATAAGTGAAATAAAATGCGTAAGTTCCTTTCTAGACAAAAATTACCATAACAGGTAGAAACAGAACATCTTAATAGACCTATAACAAAGAAGAGATCAAATTAGTAATTTTAAAACTTCCCCAAATCAAAAGCCCAGGCTCATATGTCTTCACTGGTAAATTCTATATTTTTATTTCAAAAGTTTTTAGAGATTTTATTTATTTATTTGAGTGAGAGAGAGAGAGAGAAAGAGAGAGAGCGACTGTGTGAGCACAAACGGGGAACCAGCAAAAGGAAAGGAGAAAGCAGGGGCTCCACTGAGCAGGGAGTCCAGTGCAGGCCTTGATTCCAGGACCCTGGGTTCATGACCTGAGCCAACGGCAGATGTTTAATGGACTGAGCCACCCAGGCAACCTCTACCACATTTTTGAAGAAGAATTAACATCAACCCTTCAGATTGCCAAGAAATATCACAGAAGGGACTAATTCCCAACTCATTGTACAAAGCCTGGAAACACCCGTCACCTCAATGTGACCCTACAGAAATTCAGACTCAGCCATTTTATCAGAGTACAAAGCATTTTTCTAAACATAACATTTAACCCTCTATTTCACCTCAAATTTTTATTTTTCCTTGCATGAACTAAGGTTAGAAATTTAAAGTCTACGGGCACCTGGATAGGCTCAGTTGTTTAAGTATCCCACTGTGATTTCAGCACAAGTCATGAAGAATGGGGTGCCGGGTGGCTCAGTCAGTTAAGTCACTGCCTTTGGCCTGGGAAATGATCCCAGGGTCCTGCATTGAGCCCCACAGGGCCCCTTGCTCGGCAGGGAGTCTGCTTCTCTCTCCCCCCTGCCTGCTTGTGCGCTTGTGTGCACCCTCTCACTCTCTGAATAATAAATAAATAAATAAAATCTTAAAAAGAAAAAAAAAAAAAAGAATGGACACATAAATTGACAAAAAATAAATGACCCTCATTTGTGGTCAACTGATTTTCATCAAAGGTGCCAAAAATAATCTTTTCAACTAATGGTGGGGAATAACTGGATACCCACAAGCAAAAGAATAAGTGCAGACTTCTTTCTTTAACCATCTACTAAAGTTATCGAAAAAGGGATCACAGATCCAAATATATGAGATAAACTATAAATCTTTTAAAAGAAAACATAACTTTGGGCAATGGCTTCTTAGATCTAACACCAAAAGTACAAGTGACAAAAGAAAATAGATAAATCGGATGTCAGTGAAATTAAGACTGTTTATGCTAAAGGACACCGCCAATAAAGCAAAAAGACAACCCACAGAAGGGACAAAATATTTACAGAACATAAACATAATGAAACTTAAATCCAGAATATATATAGAGAACTCTTAGAACTCAATAATTAAAAGATAAATAATCGAACTAAAATATAGGCAAGGGAATAAAAACAGACACATAGACCAGTGGAACAGAGAAGAGGGCCAGATATGGATCCTCAATGTATGGGCAAATAATCTTCGACAAAGCAGGAAAAAATACACAGTGGAAAAAGTCTCTTCAATAAATGGTGCTGGGAAAACTGGATAGCTATATTTAGAAGAATGAAACTTGACCATTCTCTTACACCGTACACAAGGATAAACTCGAACTGGATAAAACCTCAACGGGAGACAGGAATCCATCAGAATCCTAGAGGAGAACATAGGCAATAACCTCTTTGATATCAGCCACAGCAACTTCTTTCAAGATATGTCTCCAAAGGCAAAGGAAACAAAAGTGAAAATGAACTTTTGGGACTTCATCAAGATAAAAAGCTTCTGCACAGCAAAGGAAACAATCAAGAAAACAAAGAGGCAACCCACGGAATGGGAGAAGATATTCGCCAATGACAATACAGAAAAAAGGTTGATATCCAGGATCTATAAAGAACTCCTCAAGCTCAACACACACAAAACAGACAAGCATATCAAAAAATGGGCAGAAGATATGAACAGAGACTTCTCCAATGAAGACATACAAATGGCTATCAGACACATGAAAAAATGTTCATCATCACTAGCTCTCAGGGAGATTCAAATTAAAACCACATTGAGATATCACCTTACACCAGTTAGAATGGCCAAAATTAGCAAGACCGGAAACAACGTGTGTTGGAGAGGATGTGGAGAAAGGGGAACCCTCTTACACTGTTGGTGGAAATGCAAGTTGGTGCAGCCACTTTGGAGAATAGTGTGGTGATTCCTCAAGAAATTAAAAATACAGCTTTCCTATGACCCTGCAATTGCACTACTGGGTATTTACCCCAAAGATACAGATGTAGTGAAAAGAAGAGCCCAGTGTTTATAGCAGCAATGGCCATGGTCAAACTGTGGAAAGAACCAAGATGCCCTTCAACGGACGAATGGATAAGGAAGATGTGGTCCATATACACTATGGAGTATTATGCTTCCATCAGAAAGGATGAATACCCGACTTTTGTAGCAACATGGACGGGACTGGAAGAGATTATGCTGAGTGAAATAAGTCAAGCAGAGAGAGTCAATTATCATATGGTTTCACTTATTTGTGGAGCATAACAAATAGCATGGAGGACTCGGGGGTATAGCTCAGTGGTAGAGCCTCTGACTGCAAATAACATGGAGGACATAGGGAGATGGAGAGGAGAAGGGAGTTGAGGGAAATTGGAAGGGGAGGTGAACCATGAGAGACTATGGACTCTGAAAAACAATCTGAGGGTTTTGAAGGGGTTGAGGGGTGGGAGGTTGGGGGAACCAGGTGGTGGGTATTAAGGAGGGCACGTATTGCATGGAGCACTGGGTGTGGTGCAAAAACAATGAATTCTGTTACGCTGAAAAGAAAGAAAAATAAATAAAATAAAATAAAATAAAATAAAATAAAATAAAATAAAATAAAATATAGGCAAGGGATATGAATAGGCATTTCTCCAAAGAAGATATACAAATGGCAAAGAACCACATGGAAAAGAGAAACTGGTACATCATTCATTGCTGGTAAAGTAAAATATAAAATGTAAAATGGTGCAGCCACTTCGGAAAATGGTCTGGCAGATCCTCATCATGTTAAATACAGAGTCAGCATATGACCCAAAATTCTATGTCTAGGCATATGCCAACAAGAAATGAAACTGAAAATTGATGTCCACATAAAAATGTGCACATGAATATTCATTAGCATTATTCATAACACTCAAAAAAGGAAACAGCCCAAATATCCATCAACAGATGAATGGATAATAAAATGTGTTATGTCCAAATAATGAAATACTATTTGGCCACAGAAAGGGATGGCGTATTGATAGGTGCTACAGTAAGGATGAACCTTGCTACTATGCTATATGAAAGAAGCCATTTACAAAGGACCATATACAGAACGATTTCATTTATATGAAAATTTCATAGGCAAATCCAAAGGGACAGGACATAGATGACTGCTTATCTAGTGCTAGGGGCTTGGGGTCAATGAAAAGTGAATATCAATGGTAAGTGCTAGGATAATGAAAATGTTCTAAATTGATTGTGGTGATAAGTATACAACTCTGAATAAATTTAAAAAAAACTACTGCCATTTTAAAATGAATTGTATGGTATGCTAATTATATCCTAATTTTTAAAAGCAGCTCTCATACAACTCTGTATGGATTATGCCTTGTTTTACTGAAATGATTTTAGATGATGCCTATACCATCTAAGAGGACAGGGAAAGAAAGTGAGGTGAGAATCCGAATATGACAAGTTCCAACTGATCAGGATATAAGAAAATCCTCATTTGGTGAAAGTCAGTTCAATTTCTTGACGTGTGTAAATCTGCATTTATAAGAATGCTTGTAGGTACCAGCAGCTCTAAAATGCATGGTGCTTGGTAGCAGTATTGTTACCATGCTATTTGATTTGATCAGATCTTTGCTCTAAGCAATACACATATAAAATAGCAAGATAAAATTCCAAGAAGTAACTTAAAAAATATTGTCAACTGAAATACAACTAGGTTACAATAATCCTAAAGATTCATTTGAAGGGCTCTTTTCTCAACATGGAGAAAGTTACAGGAACTACCATACCAATAGCTGTATGCAGTCTCCCCCTCACTAGAGTGAAAACATAAATCATGGCCAGATCACATGAGTGAACACTAAAAGATGCAAAATTAAAAGATATAAAAGACGCAAAATTTTTCATTAAAAGATGCAACATTTTTCGAAGGTAGACTAAAAATACGAAAAGCATTTCACTACAATCTTAGAACTAGCAGGGTAAGCAAATTCCTTGTCAAGCAAAATTCTAAGAAATCCATGGATTTGGCAAGTCCTGTATGGCTGTGTTAAGGGAGGAGGGTCTCAATCTCATATCCTAACAGCCACTGTAAGGTCCCATACACAGTGGCATGCCACTTAATAGAAACCCTCGTGCTTTATAGCTCAGCAGGTTTACACTCTCATTTGATCCTCATAAAAGCCCTCTGGAGGGGTGCCTGGGTGGCTCAGTGGGTTGAAGCCTCTGCCTTCGGCTCAGGTCATGATCCCAGGGTCCTAGGATCGAGCCCTGCATCAGGCTCTCTGCTCAGCGGGGTGCCTGCTTCCTTCTCTCTCTCTCTCTGCCTGCCTCTCTGCCTACTTGTGATCTCTGTCAAATAAATGAATAAAATCTTAAAAAAAAAAAAAAGCCCTCTGGAATCCAGTATTCTAAGCCCTTCAGTCTTGAATAATCAAATGAGATAGTCAATTGTGATCTGTAAATTCAGTCAACATAAAGCAGGGCAGTATAAAGAAATCTTTTATAGCTTTGTTATGATTAAAAAATATTTCTTTACACTAACATTTAAGTATCTATTCACTGACACACTACATTTAAAAAAATGCTACATCTCATAAAATGTGGATTTCCTTCACAAGTTAACAAAATTAATTGTGGGGGGGGCACCTGGGTGGCTCAGTCAGTTAAGAGCTTAACTCTTAATTTTGAAAAGTGAATGTCAATGGTAAGTGCTAGGATAATGAAAATGTTCTAAATTGATTGTGGTGATAAGTATACAACTCTGAATAAATTTAAAAAAAACTACTGCCATTTTAAAATGAATTGTATGGTATGCTAATTATATCCTAATTTTTAAAAGCAGCTCTCATACAACTCTGTATGGATTATGCCTTGTTTTACTGAAATGATTTTAGATGTAACCTCAGGGTTGTGAGATTGAGCCCCGCATTAGGCTTCATGCTCAGAGCTCTCTCTCAGCCTTTCCCCCTTACATGTGCTTTCTCTGAGTAAATAAAATCTTAAAAATAAAGTAAAATAAGGTAAAATGAGATAAATTGGGAAATTGTTCTTCAGGTCAATCAGTCTCATTTATTCTCCTGGATAGATCCTGTTTAAAACTTCCTATATTTGGAAGAAGAGTTTTCACTACATCGTAAGTCTTTAAAAATGTAACTTGAAAATATAAGTATTTTCCTTAGCATGTATTAAATTAAAAAATAAGTATTTACATAGAATATAACTCTAACAGGGAATTTTAACTAGGCCAAAAACTCTTCACCAATAGTCCAAACGTCAAACAAAATATTTTATAATTCTATAAATCTAATCTAGGTTAGATTCTATTAAGCCTCTGGGAAACATCACCTTAAAAATATGGATATATATAAGTTTGTAGGTTTTTGTAAGTTTGTAAATTTGTCCAAATCTATAGGACGCACAACACCAAGAGTGAATCCTAAAGTAAACTATGGCCTCTGAGTGATAAGGATACATCAATGTAGGTTATCAATTGTAATAAAGGGAGTACTCTGATTAGTGATGCTGATAATGACAGAAAATATGTATGTGTGGGAGCAGAAGGTATATAGTAAATCTCTGCATCTTAGGCTGAATTTTGCTGTGAACCTACTAGAGATGCTCTAAAAAAATAAAGTCTATTTTTTTAAAAAAATGGAGTTCTCACTAAAAGGGCAGAATTTAAAAGACACCTTTAAAAAGTAAATTCAAATTCTTACTAAAAAAACTTAAAAAAAAAAAGGAAAACAGTAAAGTAGTATTTAATAATTTATCATTCCTTTCCTTTTCTCATAAGAGCCCTTTGGAGAGTTTTTCACCAAAAAACGGAAGTCCAGAGGTGTATCAAAAAGTGTTATATTGGGATGCCTGGGTGGCTCAGTTGGTTAAGCAGCTGCCTTGGGCTCAGGTCATGATCCCGGCGTCCTGGGATCGAGTCCCACATCGGGCTCCTTGCTCCGCGGGGAGCCTGCTTCTCCCTCTGACTCTGCCTGCCACTCTGTCTGCCTGTGCTCACTCTCGCTCTCTCTCTCTGACTAAATAAATAAAATCTTAAAAAAAAAAAAAAAAAAAGTGTTATGTCCAGGGTACCTGGGTGGCTCAGCCAGTTAAGTGCCTGCCTTCAGCTCAGGTCATGATCCCATTGTCCTGAGATCCAGCCCTGGGTCAGGCTCCCTTCTCGGCAAGGTATCTGCTTCTCCCTTTCCCTCAGCTTTTCCCCACTGTCCCTCCCCCCTAGGCTTGTGCTCGCTCTCCCTCTCACTTGCTCCCTCTCTCTCAAATAAATAAAAATCTTAAAAAAAAGCGTCATGTCAAAAGTCAGAGCCATCTGAGTTTGTTAAAATAATAATACTAAAATAGTAATATATACATATATGTAAATAAATAACTGATGAAAATAGCAAACAGTATCTCAAAATGAACCACGACACCTAAGCAGTTGGTATAAAAGCTCTAACACGTGCCCAGAATCTCATTCTCCTGATTCACCTGGTGCTACAGGTGGCAAAATGGCAGAGAAGAACCCAACCACTGAGACATTCATGGAGGGCCTCATGAGGGTCATGTTTCCAGTGCAGGGATAAGGAAGACATGCTGTGTGTGGCCCTCCCCCAATGATGAACTGTAAAACAGGAGGAAAACAGCCAGGCAGTGAGAGAAAACTAGAGCCGGCTTAAAGAATTTGGAATAAATCATTCTCAAAGTTGAAAGTGCTAATATATAAGAATTACCTAAAAGCTGACTGCAAGACATGTATGTATATCACACTCATGACAATTTTTCATTTTTTATTTGGTTCCAAAATGAAGTTTTAAAGAATGGTTCTGTTATTTACTCCTCCTTTACTGCTTTTTGGAGGAAATATTAAGCTCTTTTAAAGGGATGTTCTATTTAATAACAAATGAAGCTTTGTATTAATTAAAAAAAAAAGACTTTTATTTTTAGCTCCGAGTACTAAATATCTAGCTACCTAAGGACCAAAATCTTACCATAATAATATAAAGACCAAAATCTTAAAAATTTACCAATGCCTCGATAAAGTATTTTTAAGGAGTCATCACTAAACGGACCATTTTAAAATCCAATGATACATACAAAAAACAAAAACAAAAAAACCCCAAAACCAGAATCTCCTCACCATCTAAGCATAGTGAGTGGACCTCCTGCCATGCTTTGACCAGGCAGGGTGTGGGACTGCTGATCTCTAGGAGGCTCCAGTTCTGCCTCCAGGACTAGTACAAGTTTTTAGCTTTTATTTCATAGTACTGCTGAAAAATAAACAGGCTGAAAAATGTTGGGAAAATAAGGGCAAGTCCTAAAATTACTACTAAGAATTGGACTATTAACATTTTCTTATTTGATTTTGAAGTGTAAAAATAAAGTACAATACTTAAAAGAATAATCTATTTTTGGAGTCCCACAGCAGAATTTTCTTTCTTAAATGTTTTCCAGGAAATACATTTTTAAAATGTCTTTAAATTATATCTTAAAATAGCTAATTGTGCTATTCGTGGCATTAATTCTGATTTTTGTTGTTGTTGCTGGTTTAAAGGTAATGAACAACTTTCAATCATATGGAACAAGTGAGTCTTTCTACAATATCATTCCAAATTATAGCAAATTGTATAATTGAAAATCTGTTCTCTGTATGTTACTGTGCCATATCCATAGTTCCTGTTCTTAAGGAGCTAGCAATCTGCAAAGTAGGAAGACAGGAGAAACCCAAGTAGCAACTCTTACATTAAGAGAATATGACAGATGTTTTATGAGACACTACTTTTATTTTATTTTATTATTTTATTTTTTAAAGATTTTATTCACTTACTTGACAGACAGAGATCACAAGTAGGCAGAGATGCAGGCAGAGAGAGAGGAAGGGAAGCAGGCTCCCTGCTGAGCAAAGAGCCTGATGTGGGGCTCGATCCCAGGACACTGAGATCATGACCTGAGCCAAAGGCAGAGGCTTTAACTCACTGAGCCACCCAGGCGCCCCAAGACACTACTTTTAAAAAGCAAACAAATAAGCAAACAAATAAACAAAGGACAGTAAAGTTTCAAACACTGGAGAGAGCCCATCCAGCTGGAAAGAATCAGGACAGACTTCATGAGGAAATGCAATTTGAGAGGTCTTAAATGAAGAGTTTAAGACATTCCAGACAGAGTGGTGGTGGTGAGGGGAATACCAGGAATATTGAGTTGGTTCATTAACTAGGCCACAGAATAAGTAACAGAGCAACAGAAATACACTGGGAAAAGTTCAATGAGGGCATCATACCTTGTCCACTAAGAAGCACTGCCTGTAGTTCTGTGTTGTTACAAGGAACTAAGTAAGGATTGTGAGCAGATGAGCAGCATGGCCAAAACTATGTTTCCAAGATTTGTATCAATGCTGTGGGAACACCAATAGTAAGATACAAAATTGTCTGAAAAAACAAAAACAAAAACAAAAAAGGACCCAGAAGTGGATAGGTAACCAGCTGGAAGTCACAAACAATGGCTCAGACAAGGAGTAAAAATGTAGCAGTGAAAATGGAAAAGAAAGAGAACTAAAGAGCTATTCTGGAGGGACAGTCTATGAAGGCTTACACACTTATTTGTCACTTATAATTTGGTATGTCTTGTTAACCAGATTCCTCCAATCACCAGGAGTAAGGAGTAAATGCAAAAGCCAGATGCTGACCTGTTTCTAAGAGATGAAAGAGCTGACAGATTTTCAAAACTAACCCCTATATAAAGGTTTTCCTTGCAAGATATTTGGTTTTATAGGTTGGGGAAGAATAAAATGAGGTATGTGGGCAGCACAGGCCACTCTGACCACATCATGTCCCATGTCTTTACATGTGGCATGGGGAAGGAGGAACTCTGATGCACAGAGGTTTAGTTATCCAGACTTCATATATCAGGTTAGGGAGTAAGGGCTCCTGGAGAACTACACTTGGAATTACCTAGGTGTTAAATCACACTGGATAAAGGTGGAGACCCTGCTACCTCCTACACTTCCTGGCCTTCTGTGGCCTGATTTCCTTCTCTCACTTTGCAGGTGGTTGTGTGCTAAAAGACCTTCATATGGAATTATTAAAAAAACAAAAAACAAAAGGCTCAGTAATGTTCTATCTGAAATCTCAGGATGCCTATATCCCATACCCTTTTGGGAACACTAAGATAAACAGCAGAGAACTACTCTGAGTAGTTGCCCCTGGGCCTCCATATTTATATTTAAGTCTCATTCTTTGCTCTTTGAAACTAGGTTTTGTGGCTTCCTAGGAGACTCTCTTTTTTAGTTTGGAATATTTTCAGATTTACAGAAAATATGCAAGAACACTCATGCTATTGATCTAGATTTGTATATAATGAATTCATCTATTTGCTTTGTCACCTTTTCCAAACACATATGCATATGCATATTGTTGTGGTTGTTGGTTGGTTACTCTTACCATTTTGCTGAATCACAGAAAGTGATTTCATGGTCATCTTGGTCATTCAGTTAAAAAAATTTTTTTTTAAAGCAGTTTTAGGTCATGGGAAAATTGAGGGAAAACTATAGGTTTTCTACATATGCCCCGCCCCTACACATGCATAGCTTCCCCCATTATCAGCATTTCCCCAACAGAGTGGTACATTTATTATAATTGATGAACCTATATCAACACATCATAATTGCCCAAAGTCCATAGCTTACAATATAGTTCACTCATGGTGGTATGTATTCTCTGGGTTTAGAAGAATGTATAATGAGTGATATGTATCAATCATTATAGTATTATACAGATTATTTTCACTGCCCACAAATTCTGTGCTTCTCTTAGTTATCCTTTCTCTCCCTTCCACAACCTTTGGCAACCAAAGACCTTTTTACTATCTCCCTAAGTTTTGTCTTCTCCAGAATACCATATAGCTAAAATCATACATTGTGTGGTCTTTTCAGATTGGCTACTTTCATTTAGTCATATGCATTTAAGGTTCATTCATGTCTTTTTAAGGCCTGATAGCTCACTTTCCTTCTGTGTTTCCTTCTGTGTTGAGTAATATTCTATTTTCTAGATGTATGGTGTACTTTATTCACCTATGAAGGACATCTTGGTTGTTTTTAAGTTTTGGCAATTATGAGTAAAGCTGCTATATACATCTATGGGCAGGTTATTTATGTGGATATAAGTTTTCGATTACTTTGGGTAATACTAAGGAGCACAACTGCTGGACTGCATGGTAAGAGTGTTTTTCTTTTTTAAATTAATTAATTAATTAGATTATATTTATTTATTTGAGAGAGAGAGAGAAAGAGGGAGCATAGAAAGAAAGGGATAGGGAGAAGCAGCCTCCCTGCAGAGTAGAGAGCCCAGGAACCTGAGATCATGACCTAAGCCAAAGGCAGATGCTGAGCTGACTGAGTACCCTTAATTTTTATTTATTTTAAAAAAGATTATATTTATTTATTTGAGAGAGAGAAAGACAAGAGGTACAAGTTGGGGGGGGGTCAGAGGGGATGGAGAGGAGACAAGCAGACTCCATGTTGAGTGAGGAACCTGACACAGGTCTCAATCTCATAGCCCTGAGATCATGTCCTGGCTGAAATCTAGAGCCAGATGATCAACCAACTGAGGCACCTAAGTGCCCCAAGTATTTTATTTAATTGATTAATTAATTAATTAATTGATTTTTAAATTTTATTTATTTATTTGACAGACAGAGATCACAGGCAGGCAGAGAGAGAGGAAGGGAAGCAGGCTCCCTGCTGAGCAGAGAGCCCGCCCGATGGGGGACTCGATCCCAGGACCCTGGGATCATGACCTGAGCCGAAGGCAGAGGCTTTAACCCACTGAACCACCCAGGTGCCCAAGTATTTTTATTTTTGTAAGAAATTACCAAAGCATCCACAGCAGCTGTACCATTCTGCATTCCCACCAGCAATGAATGTGAGTTCTTATTGCTTCATAGCCTTTCCTGTTAGTGTTCTAGATTTTGGCCATTCCAACAGGTGTGCAGTGTTGTCCCACTGTGGTTTTAATTTGTGTTTTCCTGATGACATATGATGTAGATTGCCATCTGTGTATTTTCTCTGATGAGGGGTCTGGTTAAAGTCTTTGGCCCATGTTTTAATTGGGTTTTCTTATTGTTGAATTTAAGAGTTCTTTGTATATTTTGCTTTTTGAGATTTTTAAATATAAGTTTTGTTGGTTACCATACAGTGCAATATTGGTTTCTAGAGTAGAATTCAGAGATTCATCACTTACATACAACACCCAGTGCTCATCACAATAAGTACCCTCTTTAATACCCATCACCATCTCTAATCTCCCCCAACCACCTTCCCCCATCAATTCTCAGTTTGTCCCTTATCATTCAGAGTCACTTATGATTTGTTTCCCTCTCTCCTTTTTTGCTTTCCCCCCTTCCTTTATGTTCATCTGTTTTCTTTCCTAAATTTCACATGAGCGAGATCATATGGTATTTGTCTTTCTCTGAATGGCCTATTTCACTCAGCATAATACACTCTAGCTCTATCCATGTTGATGGAAATGGCAAGATTTCATTCCTTTTGATGATTGCATAATATTCCACTGATGTAAATATCATACCATCTTTATCCATTCATCAAGTTGATGGACATTTGGGCTCTCTCAGTTTGGCTATTGTTGATAATGCTGTCATAAACATTGGGGTGCATGTACCACTTTGAATCTGTATTTTTGTATTATTGGTGTAAATACCATAGTAGTGCAAATGCTAGATCACAGGGTAGTTCTATTTTTAACTTTTTGAGGAAACTCTAAACTGTTCTCCAGATATATGCCTTATACTTTTCACAAAAATTAACTTGAAATGGTCGTAAACTTAAATGTAAATGTAAAACCATAAAACTCCAAGGAGATAATACAGGAGAACACTTAAGTGGTCTTGAGTATGGCAATGACTTTTTAGATAGAACATCAAAGGCGTGATCCATGAAAGAAATAATTGACAAATTGGACTTCATTAAAAATAAAAACTTCTGTTCTGTGTAAAACAATACCAAGAGAAGAAGAAGACAAGCCACACACTGGGAGAAATTATTTGTAAAATACACATCTGATAAAGGACTATTACCCAAAATATACAATGAACTCCTTACTATCTCTTCTATTATCTCTACCATGTTCTGCCCTGGGGGAAGGTCAATGCTGGTGATGTATTTGGCATGATGGGGGCACTACACACAGGACTATGAGTTTCATCTACCACAGCTAGGAGCAGTTGGCCCCACTCTACGTTAGCAGGTCCACCTTGTTGAGCCTTACCAACAAATTCACAGCAGCTCCAAAGAGGAATAAAAGCGAATGACTTGCCCAGATTGAGTGTTTTGGGAGACTGACTCATTTGGCCTCCAAGTGTTAATATATATAAAGAACCTATAAGACAAGCAAGCTCTCAACTAATGTTCCTATAGTACGTTCCCCCTGTCCATGGGGGATACAATACATTTCAGGACCCTAGAATATGTCTGAAACTAGGTATTTCCAAACTATATATGCTATGTTTTTCCTTATACATCCATACCTATGATAAAGTTCAACTTACAAATTAGGCACAGTAAGAGATTAATAATAATAACCAATAATAAAGCAGAAAAATTACAGCAGTATACTGTTATAAAGCTTGTATGAATGTAGTCTCTTTCTCTCAAAACGTTATTATACTGTGTTCAACCTTCTTGTGATGCTGTAAGATGATAAAATGCCTCCATGATGAGAAGTGAAGAAGGTATTGTGATATAGTGTTAGGATGCTATTCCTTGTTGACATTAAGTCAGGAAGTAGATCATCTGCTTCTTGATGGGGGCTTTCTGTGAGCAACTGAAACCACAGAAAGTAAAACCAGGGTAAAAGCTGGATGGACTACTGTTAGTATCATTGCTACTGTTGTTTCTATTTGGTTCCTGACATTGGTGAAAAGAATAGCAGAACTTCAATGTCCAATCGACACCTTTATTTAGTGACTTCTTTGGTCAGTCTAGCTTCCCTTGTGGTGAACTCGTACATACCCATATACAGAAATTCATTCTTGAAAACCAGTTTAAATTATTCTTGAAGTGAAAATCACTGAAATAGTTTACTAACTTTACAAAGAAGTGCCAATATTTTTAGTGGGAAGCTCTACATGTTGATTTATGAGAGTCAACTTTGGGAATCAAAATTTGAGTTTTCTCTAGATAAGACTCCAAAACTCTACTCCATCTCCAGCCCAACACTCTCCTAAACATGTGTCTAGGAATGCAAATAAGCTACTTCATTGATCAGAAGGAGATCAAGAGTTTTAGATCATAATTATAACATTCCCCAAAGGGGCCTTCCAGCAATAATTACTGATTTTCTTTTCTTTTTTTTTTTTTTTAAAGCAGGCTCCACTGCAGTATGGAGCCCAGTGTGGGGCTTGAATTCATGACCCTGAGATCAAGATCTGAGCTGAGATGAAGAGTTGAACGCTTAACTGACTGAGCCACCCAGGTGCCCCAGCAATTACTGGTTTTATTTGGGATCATAAACCATTGTGAAAATGGGATATAAAGAGGTCTTTTCCTTATTAAAAGTAACATACACATACATCTCATATATTTGTTCTAGAGACAAAATAGTGGTACTGTTCATCAATTTCCTTGTCTTGTCTTTGGGATTCAGCTTCTCACTCAGACATAATCTGTGTGACCACCTATCCTAAATGGTCTATACATTCCTCTAGGCTGACTGTTTTGGGGATGGCAGTTACCCCTATAGATCAGCACTTGGTACTGGTAGTACTCTGTACCACACAGAATATTGTTCAGGGCTTATTAGAATCAAGAAAAGCAGTAAGCCTGACTGTCTGGAGTATGGACTAACTTCACAACTTATCTCTCATGCTGCCATTTCCTATTAACTCTGTTGAATGGTAGTAAGTAAAAAGGATAAAGTTAATATAAGCTAGCTGATGTAAACTATAAGGATTTTAAGAGATTTTATTTTTAAATAATCTCTCCACCCAACGTGAGGCTCGAATTTACAACCCAGAGGTCAAGACTCACATGCTCTACTGACTGAGCCAGCCAGACACCCCACACCATAAGGACTTTTAACAGATTAAAAAAAAAAAAAAAAAAAAAAGTGGGGGGAGCTTACTTAAAAGAAATAAATGAACAAAGATCTAAGGATATAATAAAATCTGTTCAAAAATAAGACAAGCCTAAGAATATAATAAGAACATACAAAAATGTAACAGAGATATAAAAAATAAAAAAAGTTGTATGGCTTCCTGAATAGAAACTGATAAGATGTTTCAGTCTGAGGCAGCTAAAGAACAGGAAAGCTGGACTTGCTAATAAGACTCTGGGCAATGCCCCACTGCAGAGGGGCTCTGAGGTTCATATTCTTGGCAAAACAGCCCTAGAATAACCAGTTATCACCTTCACACACACATTATCATAAGCTAGGTACTTGACATTTGTTTTCAAATCTATTTAGTTGTTTTCTCCCTTTCATGTTTTCAAGATTCATTAAAATCTACTATCTACCTTCTAAAAAAAGAGAAAAAAAAAACAGAGACGACATCCAACCTTATATTCTGGGTATTATTTATTATCTAATAAACTATCAACCAAATTGAAGTTTAATACGGGTAGAAATGACGTGGTAAGATCTGCAGGATTGAGGAAGAAAAGGAATAGTAAAACATTAAAAAAAATGGCTTCTCATGAAGACTGAGCTGGGAAAAGAGGCAAACAAATCTAGAATGGGAAAGTCAAAGGAATCAAGGGGCTGAGTCTTTCTTGGAATCTTACTAACTTGTCTTCATGGTTTGGAATCAGCTCTTAAATGTATATCTGGGGTCACTGTTGCAATGGAGCCCAAAGTGAAATTCTCTTATGACACCACTCACTTGTAGTTCACTATTCCATTATTGCCTCCCTCACCAGACAGTTAGGTAGGCACCTATGTATCCTATAGAGAACAGCTGTCCCATGAATATTTGCTCACCCTTCACATGTAAATGAAAAGCAAAGGCACCAGCAGAACATGGTATCCTCTAGAATGAATGAGAAATTTAAGCTTGAGGAGACTAAGACTCTTAAAGGGTAAAATGAAAGATGGCTGTAATGTCAATCAAAGGGTGACCTGGGTCTTAGAAGAATAAATGTAAAAATGAAAATTTCAAAGGATAGAAGTAAACACTGGATGGAGCTGCAAATTTCAGGTGCCACAGAAACATGGAGGAAGATCAGCAACAGGAGAAGAAAAATACATACTTTAGATAAAAATTTACCTTTTATGTTACATAACTATAAAGTATTCACATTAAAGGTTATAAATGTTATAACATAAAGAATCACCTCAAAAATATTTATCTACTCTGAGGAGAGTAATGTATGACCAATGTTGGTTTTGGATTACATTAAAAGTGTCATCCATTTGCAATTACTGTTCAAAGGAAGGCAGATCACTGCAATACCTAAAATGTAATTAATACACTAATATATTAAGAATGAAGGATAGTTTGATGTACTCCTACTTGTTTTTTTTTGCTTTTGCTGTGTACCAAAAAAATCATTGTTAAGAACAAACTGAGAAGTATTTACCCTATGTTTCCTTCTAGGAGTTTTATATCAGGTCTTCAATATATATTGAGTTCACTTTTTAAAAAAGATTTTATTTATTTATTTGACAGAGACAGAGAGATCACAAGTAGGCAGAGAGGCAGGCAGTGGGGGAGGTGGAAGCAGGCCCCCCGCTGAGCAGAGAGCCTGATGCGGAGCTTGATCCCAGGACCCTGAGATCATGACCTGAGCTGAAGGCAGAGACTTAAACCACTGAACCACCCAGCCACCCCTACTGAGTTCATTTTTGTGAGTAGCATATGATAGTGGTCTAATTACACTTTCCTGCCTGTGTTAATCCAGTTTCCCTAATATTTGTTGAAGAGACTTGCCAAACTTAAAAGCTTCTGCACAATTATAGAAACAATCAACAAAATAAAAAGGCAACCTATAGAATGGGAGAAAATTGAAGAGAGGGAAGATGGCAGAGGAGTAGGGGACCTATTTCAACCAGTCCCCTGAATTTAGGTGGATATATACCAAACCATTCTGAACACCCACATTATCAGTCTGAGATGTAAAAATATCTATCTGGATCTCGACAAGCAGAAAATCTCCAGTAGCTGCAAGGTATGAAGGATGGAGTCAAGATTCTGCAGGCAGATATTGGAAGATAAACATAAGGGGGAGGGAGCCACTGCAAGCTGGCACTGGGAAGGTGATATAACACCAGAACAGCAAAGTGTCCCACACTGGGGACCAGGCACAGACTTGCAGACTGTAGCGGTGGGGAAAGTACTTTAGTGTAGCCTCAGATAGGATCCAGGAGCTGTGGATTCACTAGAGAACCAGGGGCAACTCACGGTTTTAGAAACACAAAGGGCAGGGACATGCCCTGGTCCTAGGATCAACCTCTGGGAGAGCTGCTGTGGGGTGCACCTCTGAGGGAGGCTGTGGCTTTTAGCAGCACAGAAAAAAGGAGACTGTGTGTCCTGGAGAACTCAGTGAAGAACAGACTACAATTTGACTGCTCTGGGTCAGAGGTTTGGGTGCAGTCATTTCTGCTCTGACTTTCGGAGGAAATGGAAGAGACAAGGAAAGCAGCCAGAGAATGAAAGCTCAAAAACCGGTTTCCACTGAGTGTCCACCTCCAATAGGGGGCAGAGCAACTCTGCCTAAGCGGTGAGGGTTGCATGAGTAACAGCACATCAGGTCCTGCTCCCAGAAGACAGGCTGGAAGAACAAGAGGACAACAAACCTAGGGTCACTATAAAATGGATTCATCTTGCTTGGGTAGTGGTTAATACTTTGGATTCTGTACATTCCCTCAACCACTTCTCAATAGAATGACTAAGAGGAAGAACCCCCAAAAAGAAAAGAATCAGAGACTAGGGCCTCTGCCACAGACCTAACAGACAAGGATAAGCAAGATGTTAGAGATAGACTTCAGAGTAGCAAATATGAAGTGGATATCTAGGTTTGAGAAAAATATTAGTGACAATATAGAATCTCTAAGGGCAGAAATGAGATCTAATCAGGCCGAACTTAAAAATACTAGAATGAGATGCAGTCTAAACCGGATACCCTGACAGCCAGGGTAAATGAGGCAGAAGAGCAAATAAGTGAGCTAGATGATAAGATGATAGAAAAGAAGGAACAGGAGGAGGACTGGAATAAACACCTAAAAGCCTAAGAGATCAGACTGAGAGAGATTAATGATGCCATAGAATGTTTCAGTGTCAGAATTACTGGGATCCCTGAGGGGTGGGGGGGTGGAGAAAGAGAGGAAATTAGAAGATATAGTTGAGCAAATTGTAGCTGAGAACTTCCCTAATATGGGGAAGGAAAAAAGCATTCCTATTCAAGAGGCAAAGAGAACTCTCAAGATCAATGAGACCGATGCCACCACATATAATAGTAAAACTTGCAAATTTTAGAACCAAGGAAGCAAACCTGAAAGCAGCTAGGGGGAAGAGATTTCTTACGTACAGAGGGAGCAACAAGAGAATAACGTTAGACCTGTCCATACAGACCTGGCAAGCCAGAAAGGGATGGCAAGACATATTAAGGTACTAAATGAGAAGAACATGCAGCCAAGTATACTTTATCCAGCAAGGCTGTCATTCAGAATGGATGGAAAGACAAGGAGGTTCCAGGACCAGCAGAAACTGAAAGAATATGTGACCACCAAGCTAGTCCTGCAAGAAATATTAAGGGGGATTCTATAAAAGAAGAAAGACCCCAAGAGGAATACAGAACAGAAATTTATAGAGATAATCTATAGAAACAGGGACGTCACAGGCAACATGATAGCACTAAAATTGTATCTTTCAATAGTTACTCTCAAAGTGAACAGCCTAAATGCTCCCATGAAATAGTAGAGGGTTGCGGACTGGATAAAAAGATATGACCCATCAATACGCAATCTACAAGAAACTCATTCTGAACCTAAAGATACAACCAGACTGAAAGTGAGGGGATGGAGAACCATTTGTCATGCTAATAGGCCTCAAAAGAAAGCTGAGGTAGCAATTCTCATATCAGACATATTAGATTTTAAGCTAAAGACTTAGCTTAAAGTAAGCTTTAAGCTACTTTAAAGGGACACTGTATCATACTTAAATGGTCTATCCAAAAAGAAGACCTAATAATTGTAAATATCTATGCCCCCAACATGGGAGCAGCCAACTACATAAGCCAATTGTTAACCAAAATTAAGAGTCATATTGATAAAAATACTAATAGGAGACCTCAATAGTCCACTCTCAGAAATAAACAGATCATCTAAACAGAAGAAACAAGAGCTTTGAATGACACACTGGACCAGATGGACCTCATAGACCTAAAACAACAGAATACTCATTCTTCTCGAGTGCACATGGAACCTTCTCCAGAATAGACTACATACTGAGTCACAAATCAGGTCTATAACAAAAGACTGAAATTACTCCCTGCATATTTTCATACCACAATGCTTTGAAACTGGAACTTAATCACAAAAAAATATTTGGAAGGAATTCAAACACTTGGAAGCTAAAGACCATCCTGCTAAAGAATGTTTGGGTCAACCAGGAAATTGAAGAAAAACTTAAACAATTCACAGAAACCAATGAGAACAAAAACACATTGGTCCAAAACCTATAGGAAACTGCAAAGGCAGTTCTAAGGGTGAAATATATAGCCATCCAAGCCTCATTCAAAAAAGAAAAATCCCCAGTGCACAAGCTAACCTTACACCTAAAGAAACTGGAGATGAACAGCAAATAAAACCTAAACAAAGCAGAAGAGAAACAAAGTTAGAGCAGAGATCAATGACATAGAAACCAGAAAAACAGTAGAGCCGATCAACAAAACTCGAAGTTGGTTCTCTAAAGAATTAATAAGATCAATAAATCTCTGGCCAGATTTAACCAAAAGAAAACAGAAAGGACCCAAAAATAAAATTATGAATGACAGGGGAGAGACCATGACTAACACCAAGGAAATAGAAACAATTACTAGAAATTATTATCAGCAACTATATTAGAATAAATTAAGCAACCTGGAGGAAATGGATGCCTTCCTAGAAACTTATAAACTACCAAGACTTAAAGAGGAGGAAACTGACAATCTGAATAGACCAATAACCAGTAACGAAATTGAAGCAGTAATCAGAAACTTTCCAAAAAAGAGTCCAGGTCCACCCTGATTCTCAGGAGAATTCTACAAAACATTTAAAGAAGGAATAATACCTATTCTTCTTTCAAATAATCGAAGATTATTTGACCATAGAGCTGAGACTCAATTTCTGGGTTCTCTATTCTGTTCCATTGATTTGTGTGTGTGTTTTTGTACCAATACCATACTGTCTTGGTGATCACAGCTTTATAATATAGCATGAAATCAGGCAAAGTGATACCCCTAACTTTGTTTTTCATTTTCAACATTTCCTTGGTGATTCTGGGTCTTTTCTGGTTCCAAAAAATATGCAGATTATTTGTTCCAATACTTTGAAAAATGCCAATTGTATTTTAATAGGGATGGCCTTGAAAGTGTAGATTGCACTGGGCAGCACAGACATTTTAACAAATGTTCATTATTCTTATCCATCAGCATGGAATATTTTTGCATTTTTTTGTGTCTTCTTCAATTTCTTTCAGGAGTGTTCTGTCGTCTCTGTAGTGTACATCCTTTACCTCTTTAGTTATTCCTTGGTGTCTTATGGTTTTTGGTGCTATTGTAAATTGAATTGTTTCCCTAATTTCTCTTTTTTACAATTACACTGTTAGTGTATTGGAAAGTCACTGACTTTTGTGCATTGATTTTGTATCCTGCCATATTCCTGAATTGCTCTATTAGTTCTAGTAATTTAGAGGCAGAGTCTTTTGGGTTTTCCTCATAAAGTTATCGTGTCATCTGCAAAGAGAGAGAATTTGACTTCTTATTGCCAATTTGAATACCTTTTATTTCTTTTGTTGTGTGATTGCTGAGGCTAGGACTTCTAGTACTATGTTGAACAAGAGTGGTGAGAACGGGCATCCTTGTCATGTTCCTTTCGTGCTCCTGACCTTGTCGTGCTCCCATTGAGAATTATATTTGCTGTGAGCTTTTCACAGATGGTTTTTGTGAAATTGAGGACTGGTCCCTCTATCCCATTGCTCTGAAGACTTTTAATCAGGAAAGATGCTGTATTTTGTTGTTTGCTTTTTCTGTATCAATTGAGAGGATCATATAGCTCTTCTCTTTTCTTTTAGTAATGTGCTCTTTCATACTGGTTGATTTGCAAATGTTGAACCACTCCTGCATCCCAGGAATAAATCCCACCTGTCCATGATGGATAATCCTTTAATAAACTGTTGGATCCTATTGACTAGATCTTGTTGAGTATTCTGGCATCAGTGATCATCAGGGATATTGGTCTGAGTTTCTCCTTTTTGATGGGGTCTTTGCCTGGTTTGGGGATCAAGGTAATGCTGGTCTCATAGAACAAGTTGGGAAATTTTCCTTCTGTTTCTATTTTTTTGAAACAGCTTCAGAAGAATAGGTGAGGATGCAGTTAAAGGGGATTCCCCTTACACTGTTGGTGGGAATGCAACCTGGTACAGCCACTTTGGAAAACAGTATGGAGGTTCCTCAAAAAGTTAAAAGTAAAGCTACAGTATGACCCAGCAATTGTACTATTTGGTATTTACCCCAAAGATATAGAGTGAAAAGAAAGGGAACATGCACCCCAATGTTCATAGCAGCAATATCCACAATAGCCAAACTGTGGAAAGAGCCGAGGTGCCTTTCAATGGATGAATGGGTAAGGAATATGTGGTTCATATAAACAATGAAATATTATTTAGCCATCAGAAAGGATGAATACCCATTTGCATCAACAGGATGGAACTGGAGGGGATTATGCTAAGTGAAATAAGTCAATCAGAGAAAGACATATTCCACTCATGTGGAACATAAGGAATAGCATGGAGCATATTAGGGGAAGGAAGGGAAAACTGAAGAGGGGAAATCAGAGAGGGAGATGAACCATGAGAGACTATGGACTCCAGGAAACAATCTGAGGTTTTCAGAGGGGAGTGTGGGGGAGGGGGATGGGGTAGCCCAGTAATGGGTATTATGGAGGGCACATGTTCCAATCAATAGACACAGGGTGTCAGAATTGACAATAATAATAATAATAATAAGACACATCTCTATGCTGCCTACAACAGACTCATTTTAGACCTAGAGACATCTGCAGATTGAAAGTGAGGAAATGAAAAACCATTTATCATGTTAATGGGCATCACAAGAAATCCAGAGTAGCCATACTTACTCACACAAATGAGATATTAAACCAAAGACTGTAACAAGAGATAAAGGAAGGCACTATATAATTTAAAGCAGTCTACCTATCAAGGAAATCTAATAATTGTAAATATTTATGCCTCAAACTTGGGACCACCCAAATATATAAAACAACTAACAGCAAACATAAAGGAACTCACTGAAAATAATACAATAAGAGTAGGGGATTTAATTTTAACACCACACTTACAGCAATAAAGAGATCATCTAAGCAGAAAATCAACAAGGAAACAATGACTTTGAATAACACACCGGACCAGATGGACTTAAATATATTTAGAACATTTCATCCTAAAGCAGAAGACACATTCTTTGGAGTGCACATGGAACATTCTCCAGAATAAATCACAGACGGGGTTCACAAATCAGGCCTCAACAAGTACAAAAAGACTAGTATAACACCATAACATTTTCAGAAGACAACACTATGAAACTTGAAGAAAAAAACTGGAGAAACCACAAAACCCTGGAGGTTAAAGGATATCCTACTAAATAATTAATAGGTAAACCAGGAAATCAAAGAAGAAATATAAAAATACCTGGAAACAAATGCAAATGAAATGATGATGGTTCAAAAACCTCTGGGATACAGCAAAAGCAATCACAAAAGGAACATACATAACAAAACAGGCCTACCTCAAGAAGCAAGAAAAATCTCAAGGAAACAACCTAACCTTATACCTAAAGTAGCTAGAAAAAGAACAAAGGAAGCCTAAAGTCAGCAGAAGGGAAATAATAAAGATTAGAGGAGGAAATAAATGACAACGAAACAAAAAACCCTAGAGAATAGATCAAGTAAAGTAGGATCTGGTTCTTTGAAACAATTAATAAAAGTGACAACCTCCTAGCCAGACTTATCAAAAAGAAAAGAGAAAGGACTCACATAAATAAAATTACAAGTGAGAGAGGAGAAACAAGAACAAACAGCAAAAAAATATAAATATGAGATTATAAAAAATTATATGCCAAGAAATTGGGCAATCTGGAAGAAATGGAAAAGTTCCTAACCACATATAAACTACCAAAACTGAAAGAGGAAGTAGTAGAAAAGCTCAACAGACCCATAAGCAGCAAAGAAGTTGAATCAGTAACCAAAAATCTCCTAAAAAACAAAAGTTCAGAGCCAGACAGCTTTCCAGGAAAAATCTACCAAATATTTAAAGAGGGGTCAATACCTATTCTTCCCAAACTGTTCCAAAGAATAGAAATGGAAGGAAAACTGGTTCCAAACTCTTTTTATGAGGCCAGCATTACCTGGATTCCACAATCAAAGACCCCACTAAAATAGAGAATGACAGACAAATATTCCCGATGAACATGGATATAAAAATTCTCACCAAGATACTAGCAAATGGTATCCTACTGTACATTAAAAGAATCACTCACCACAATCAAGTGGGATTTATTGCTGGAATGCAGGTGTGGTTCAACAATTCATAAAGCAATCAATGTGATATATCACATTAATAAAAGGTCAAGAGAACATATGATCTTTTTAATAGATGCAGAAAAAGCATCTGACAATGTACAGCATCCATTCTTGATAAAAGACCTCGACAAAGTAGGGATGGAGGGAACATATCTCAACATCATGAAGGCCATATATAAAAGACCCAAAGCTAGTATCACCCTCAATGGGGAAAAACCGTTTTTCCTCCATGGTCAGAAATAAGATAGGAACGTCCACTCTCACCACTGTTTTTTTAACATAGTACTGAAAGTCTTAGCCTCAGCAATCATACAACAAAAAGAAATAAAAGCATGCAACTTGGCAAAAAACGAGATCAAACTTACACTTTTCACAGATAACAATGCTACTCTACATAGAAAACCCAAAAGTCTCCATGAAAAATTGCTAAATGATACTGCAATTCCCCCAAAATCACAGGATATAAAAACACTGCACAGAAGGCTGTTGCACTTCTATACACTAAGAAGTAGGCAGAAGCAAGAAATGAAGGAATCAATGCCATTTACAACTGCGCCAAAAACCATAAGATACCTAGGAATAAAACTAAACTAAGAGGTATAGGACCTGTACTCTAAAAACTATAAAACACTTATGAAAGACATTGAGGAAGACACAAAGAAACAGAAAAACATTCCATGCCCATAGATTGGAAGAACAAATATTGTTAAAATGTCTGTACTACCCACAGCAATCTATGCATTCAATGCAATCCCTATCAAAATGCCATCAGTGTTTTTCACAGAGTTAGAACAAAGAATCCTAAAATGTGTATGGAACCACAAAAGACCCTGAATAACCAAAGCAATCTTGAAAAGGGAAAGCAAAGCTGGAGGCATCACAACTCTGGACTTTAAGCTGTATTACAAAGACTACAAAGATGTAGTCATCAAGACACTACGGTACTGGCAAAAAACCAGACACATAGATCAAAGAAACAGAACAGAGAATCCAGTCAACTAATCTTCAACAAAGTGGGAAAGAACATCCAATGGAAAAAAGACAGTCCCTTCCACAGATGTGTTGAGAAAATTGGACAGCCTCATGCAGAAGAATGACACTGGACCATTTTCTTAGGCCATATACAAAACGAAAGTCAATATGGATGAAAGATCTAAATGTGAGACAGGAGTCCATCAGCAGCAACCTCTTCAACCTCAGCAGAGCAAGTTCTTCCTAAACACATCGCCAAAGGCAAGGAAAGCAAGGGCAAAAATGGAACTATTGGGACTTCATTAAGATAAAAAGTTTTGCACAGCAAAGGAAACAGTCAATTAAACAAAAAGGCAACATATGGAGTGGGAGAAGATATTTGTAAATGTCTTATCAGATAAAGGGCTAGTAACCAAAATCTATAAAGAACTTATCAAACTCAACACCCAAGAAACAAAAAGTCCAGTCAAGAAATGGACAGAACAGGGGCGCCTGGGCAGCTCGGTGGGTTAAAGCCTCTGCCTTCAACTCGGGTCATGATTCCAGGGTCCTAGGATCGAGCCCTATGTTGGGCTCACTGCTTAGCGGGGAGCCTGCTTCCTCCTCTCTCTCTGCCTGCCTCTCTGCCTCCTTCCTTGTAATCTCCGTCAAATAAATAAATAAAATCTTAAAAAAAAAAAAGAAAGAAATAGAAGGAACAGATATTTCTCCAATGACATACAAGTGACCAACAGACACGTGAAAAAATGCTCCATGTCACTTGGTGTCAGGGAAATACAAATCAAAAGTACAATGAGATATCACCTCACACTGGTGAGAATGGCTAATATGAATAACCCAGGAAAGAACAGATACGGGTGACAATGTGGAGAAAGTGGAACCCACTTAAACTGTTGGTGGGAATGCAAAGTGGTGCAGCCACTCTGGAAAACAGTATGGACTTCCTCAAAAAGTTAAGAATAGAGCTACCCACCGCCCAACAAAACTGCACTACTCTGTATATCCAAAGGATAACATAGTAATTCTAAGAGGCATATACACCCCAATGTTCATAGCAGCAGTACCCAAAAGAACCAAACTATGGGAAAAGCCCAGATGTCCATCAACAGATGAATGGATAAAGAGATGTATATATCACCACAAAATATTATTAAGCCATCAAAAAGGATGATATTTTACCTTTCACAATGATGTGGATTTAAGTAGAGGGTATTATGCTAAAATGAAATAAGTCAGTCAGAGAAAGACAAATACTGTATGATTTCACTCATAACTGGAAATTAAGAAACAAAACAGACAAACATAGTGGAAGGGAAGAAAAAAAAAGATAAGATGAAAATTGAGAGGGAGGCAAACCATAAGAGATGCTGAACTCTATGAAACAAACTGAGGGCTGCTAGAGTGGAGCTGGGTAGGGGGAACAGATAAGTGGGTGATGGAAATTAAGAAGGGCACTTGATATAATGAGCGCTGGGTTTAAGGTGCAATTGATGAATCACTAAATTCTATCTCTCTCTCTCTCTTTCTCTCTCTCTCACACACACACACACACACACACACACACACACACACACAACTTGATAGCTCATGCAGACAGAAAATCAGTAACAACAATTTGGATTTAAATGATATATTACGGGGGTGCCTGCTGGTTCAGTTGGCAGCACCTGCAACTCCTGATCTCAGGTTTGTGAGTCCAACCACATATTTAGCATGGAAACTACTTAAATAGATAAATAAAATTTGAGAAAAATGACATATTAGACTAAATGGATCTGAGTCATATATAGACCATTCTGTCCAATGGCAGTAGAATACATATTCTTCTCAAGCCCACATGAAACATTCACCAGGACAGATTATACGTTAGGCCACAAAACAAGTCTTAACTAGTTTAGTAAGAATTTAATTTCTGGGGGCGCTTGGGTGGCTCAGTGGATTAAGCCTCTGCCTGTGGCTCAGGTCATGATCTCAGGGTCCTGTGATCAAGTCCCGCATTGGGCTCTCTGCTCGGCAGGGAGCCTGCTTCCTCCTCTCTCTCTCTGCCTGCCTCTGACTACTTGTGATCTCTCTCTGTCAAATAAATAAATAAAATCTTAAAAAAAAAAAGAATTTAATTTCTGACCATAAGGTTATACTAAAAATCAATTAGAGGAAGATACCTGGAATAATAAACAAACATGTGGATATTACGTATACCATGTTACTGAATAACGTTTAAGACAATATTGAAATATAATAATGAAAATGAAAATAAAAAACACCAAAATTTAAGGAATGCAGCAAAGCAGTTCTAAAAGGGAAGTTCATAATGATAAATGCCTATACATAAGGAATAAAACTCAACCTAACTTTACAACTCAAGGAATTAGGAAAGAAGAATAAATTAAGGCTAAAATTAGTAGCAGGAAGTTATATAAGAGAGGTCATAGCAGACATAAATGAAATAGAGACTGAAAATACAGTGGGAAAGATCAATGAAATTAAGAACTGTTTTTTTGAAAAACTGTAGCTGGATTTAGTGAGAGAAAAAAAGGAGAGGAATTAAATAAATAAAATCAAAGTAATAAAATCAAAGATGTTACAACAGATTCCATGCCTACACGATTCATCATAAGAGACTACTATGGACAATTATATGCCAAAAGATTGGACAACATAAAAGAAATGGATGCTTTAGAAGTATATAACCTGCCAAGACTGAATCACGAAGAAATAGAAAATCAAATAGGTGAATTATGACTAAGGTGATTAAATCAGTAATTGAAAATGTCTCCATAAACAGAAGTCCAAGTCCAGATCACTTCACTGGTGAATTTTACCACACATTTAAAGAAGAATCAATACCAATCCTTTTCAAACCCTTCAAAAAATGTAAGTGGGGGGAATACTTCCAAACTCATTATATGTACCCAGTATTACCCTGATACAAAAATAAGACAAGGTTACAAGAAAAGAAAATTATTGGCTAATATTACTGATGATCATAGATATGCAAATCCTCAATAAATACTGACAAACCCAATTCAGTAATTCATTAAAAGGATCATATTCCATGATCAAGTTGGACTGATTTGAAGGACGTAAAGATGGTTCAGTACCAACAAATCAATCCACATGCTGCACCACATTAACAAAAGAAGGTTAAAAATCATATGATCATCCTAACAGATACAGAAAATGCATTGGATAAAATTCAGTATTTATTCATGACAAAAAAATCTCAACAAACTGGATATATATCCAATTTATTATATATATATTATAATATATATATTATATAATACAACATGTATATATAACATAATATATATGTACATATATTATATATGTATACATACGTACATATATTATATATAAATAAATATATAAAATATATATAAATATATATAGTATAATAAATATATTATTTATAAATAAAAGATACCCAAATCCAAAAAGAAAAAAGTAAAACTGTCTCAATCTGCAGATTACATGATTTTATATATAGAAAACAGAAAAGACTATGCCCAAATCCTGTTAGAATGAACAAACAAATGCAGTAAAGTTGCAGGATAAAATCATTATACAAAATCAGTTCAGGGGCGCCTGGGTTGCTCAGTGAGTTAAAGCCTCTGCCTTTGGCTCAGGTCATGATCCCAGGGTCCTGGGATCAAGCCCCACATCGGGCTCTCTGCTCTTTAGGGAGCCTGCTTCCCCCTCTCTCTCTGCCTGCCTTTCTGCCTAATTGTGATCTCTGCCTATCAAATAAATAAATAAATAAATAAATAAATAAATAAATAAATCTTTAAAAAAAAATCACTTAAGAATGATCATTCCAAAAGAAAACTGAAGAAAACAATCCCATTTAAAACTGTGTCAACGGGACGCCTGGGTGGCTCAGTTGGTTAAGCGGCTGCCTTTGGCTCAGGTCATGATCCCAGTGTCCTGGGATCGAGTCCCACATCGGGCTCCTTGCTTGGCAGGGAGCCTGCTTCTCCCTCTGCCTCTGCCTGCCACTCTCTCTGCCTGTGCTTGCTCTCGCTTCTCTATGACAAATAAATAAAATAAAAAATCTTTAAAAAAATAAATAAAAATAAAATAAAACTGTGTCAACAAGTCAGGAAATGACAGATGCTGGCGAGGATGTGGAGAAAGGGGAACCCTCTTACACTGTTGATGGGAATGCAAGCTGGTGCAACCACTCTGGAAAACAGCATGGAGGTTCCTCAAAAAGTTGAAAATAGAGCTACCCTACAACCCAGCAATTGCACTACTGGGTATTTACCCTAAAGATACAAAAGTAGGTATCCAAAGGGGCACGTGCACCCGAATGTTTATAGCAGCAATGTCCACAATAGCCAAACTACGGAAAGAACCTAGATGTCCATCAACAGAAGAATGGATAAAGAAGATGTGGTATATATATACAACGGAATACTATGTAGCCATCAAAAAAAAAAGAAATCTTGCCATTTGTGATGACGTGGATGGAACTTGAGGGTATTATGTTTAGCGAAATAAGTTAATTGGAGAAAGACAACTATCATATGAACTCCCTGATATGAGGAAGTGGAGATGCAACGAGGGGGGGATGAGGGGGTAGGAAAAGAATAAGTGAATCAAGATGGGATTGGGAGGGAGACAAACCATAAGAGACTCTCAATCTCACAGAACAAACTGAGGGTTGCCAGAGGAAGGGGGGTCGGGAGAGGGTGGTGGGGTTATAGACATTGGAGAGGGTATGTGCTATGGTGAGTGCTGTGAAGTGTATAAAGCTGGCAATTCTCAGATCTGTACCCCTGGGGCTAATAATGTATTATATGATTATTAAAATTTAAAAAAATATTAAAAAAACCATTTTAGAGTCCAATAATTTTATTGTAAAATTGAAAAATTATAGTGAAACCAACATTACACTGTACGTTAACTAACTAGAATTTAAATAAAAACTTGAAAAAAAATAAAACTGTGTCAAGAAGAATAAAATACCTAGGAAGAAATTTAACCAAGGAGGTGAAAACTCTCTACACTCAAAATTGTAAGACATTAAATGAAACTGAGGAAGATACAAGTGAATGCAAAGATATCCCATGCTCATGGAGTATAATAATTAATATTTTTGAAATGTCTATTGTACCCAAAGCAATCCACAGATGCAATATAATCCCTATCAAAATTTTAATGACATTTTTCACAGAAATAGAAAAAAACCATAAAATTTGTATGAAACCTCAAAGACTTCAAATAGCCTACGAAATGTGGAGCAGAACAAAGCCCAAGGCATCACACTCTCTGATTTCAAACTAAATTAAAATAATAGTAGAGAAAGAATGGTGTTAGCATAAAAACAGACAAACAGATCTACAGAACAGAATACAAAGCTGAGAAGTAAAAATATATATATGTGTGTATATTACACACATATATATGGTGAAATAATTGATGATAAGTCATGCATATATAATGGATAAAGGACAGTTTCTTCAATAAATTTTCCAATTGGAAAATTGGACAGTCACATGCAAAAGAAAAAAATTGGACCTCTTCTTACACCACTCAAAAATTAATTCAAAATGGGTTAAGGATTTGAACATAAGATCTCACACCTGGAAGAAACTCTAAACTCAAGAAAACACAGGCAGTAAACTCCTTTGCATTGGTCTTCGGTATGAGTTTTTGGATTTGACATCAAAACCTAAGGCAATAAAAGTAAAGATGAACGAGTGAGACTACAGACTAAAAGTCCCCTGCAGAGCAACAGAAACCATTAACAAAATGAAAAAGAAGCTACAGAATGGAAGAAAATATTAGCAAATTTCCAGATCACATATATGATAAGGAAGCGGTTAATATCCAAATATCACAAAAAAAGGAATTTAAAAATGGGCACAGGAAGTAAAGAGACATTTTTTGAGTGAAAATGTTCAAATGGACAAGAAGTACAAAAAAAGGTGCTCAACATCAATTAATCATCAGGGCAATACAAATCAAAACCATGATGAGTATCACCTCACATCTCTGAGAAGGATTATCATGAAAAAGACAAGAAATAGCCAGTGTTGCTGGGGATCTAAAGAAAAGGGAATCCCTGTGCTCTGTTGGTAGGAATGTAAGTTGTTGTAGCCACTGGAAATAGTATGGAGGTTTCTTAAAAAAAAATTTAAAAACAGAAAACCATATGACACACTAAGACCACTTCTGGGAATATACATGAAAACATGATCATCCGATGTTCATTGAAGCATTATTTGTAATAGCCAATATGTGGAAACAACCTAAGTCTCAGCAGTTGGCTGAATGGATAAAGATAATGTGATACATGTATCCAATATACATGATATTATTTTGCAATGAGAAGAAAACTTTTGCTATTTGTGACAAAATAGATGGACCTTATAGCCATTATGCTAAGTCAAATAAACAAGAGAAAGACAAAGACTACATGGGATCATATATATGTGGAATCTAACAACAGTAAAAAGTAAACCTCATAGAAAATGGTTGCCAGGGATTTGGGGGTGAAGGACATAGAAAAAGGTTGTTAAAATTGTCAAATTATTCATCTTAAGTTTTGAAAATCTAATTTAAAACATGGTCACTATAGCCATTAATATTGTATTCAGAAACTGAAATTTGCTGAGGGAGTAGAACTTAAATATTCTTACCAAAAAGGTATTAAATCAATTTTTTATTCTCAAGAAGCAAGATGGAAAAGCTTTCCCCTCCTCTTCTTTTTTCTTTTTTCTTTTACTTATTCATTGGACAGACAGAGATCACAAGTAGGCAGAGAAGCAGGCAGAGAGAGAAGGAAGCAGGCTCCCCGCTGAGCAGAGAGCCTGATGCGGGACTCGATCCCAGGACCCTGGGATGATGACCCGAGCCGAAGGCAGAGGCCCAACCCACTGAGCCACCCAGGCGCCCCATCCCCTCCTCTTCTGATAAGTGGAATTCATTCTGGTTAGCAAGAGTGTCAGAGTTACTGTGTTTTAAAAAGTATGTTTGTGGTTATTTTAATGCATTCATTTATGAATGCATTTGAAGGTACTCATGGTGTTATATTATTCACATAACCTGGAGTTCAGAAATAGACTAGAACAACAAGAAAGGAAGGAAGGAAGAGATGGAAGGAAGGAGGGACGAAGAGAAGAGAAGAGAAAAGAAGAGAAAAGAAGGGAGGGAAATCTCTTCAGCAAAACTGAACATTAAAGGAAATCTTCAGATGTTCTGAGGAGAAAATATTTTAAACCAAGAATTGTATACCCAGCCAGAATATTCAAATGGGAGGGCTATGATATTAAAGTATTTGTAGTCACAAAAGGACTCAGAATGGGCCTTCTTTAGAGTTCAGATTTATTCATGGATGATTTAGAGAAAATGAATATTCAGCCCATGGAAGGGAAAACAAAATAAAACAAAACACCAAGCTAAATCATGGTAAGCAAAGAGCCCAGTAAAATTTACTGATAAGTAGAAATATACATTGAATAAACCTTAAAAAATCTAAAACTAAATTTGTAAGTGATTACAGCACAAAAGTAATAAGAGAGAATGGGGAAATAATAGCGTGCTAAGATTTTGCCTTTTGGTAAGAAAAGGTATGATCCTGAAATTGCCCTACTGGATATTAACCCCAAAGATACAGATGTAGTGAAAAGTAGGGCCATCTGTACCCCAATGTTCATAGCAGCAATGGCCACGGTCACCAAACTACAGAAAGAGCCAAGATGCCTTTCAACAGACAAATGGATAAAGAGGATATGGTCCATATATACGATGGAATATTATGCCTCCATCAGAAAGGATGAATACCCAACTTTTATATCAACATGGACGGGACTGGAGGAGATTATGCTAAGTGAAATATGTCAAGCAGAGAGAGTCAATTATCAAATGGTTTCACTTACTTGTGGAACACAAGTAATAACATGGTAGACATTATGAGAGGAAAGGAAAAGTGGATTGGGGGAAATCGGAGGGGGAGATGAAGCATAAGAGACTGTGGATTCTGAGAACATACTGAGGGTTTTAGAAGGGAGGGAGCTGGGAAGATAGGTGAGCATGGTGGTGGGTATTAAGGAGGGCACGTATTGCATGGAGTACCAGGTGTGGTGCATAAACAATGAATCTTGGAACCCTGAAAAAGTAAAATTAAATTAAAAAAAAAAAAGAAAAAAAAAGAAAACATAAATAAATAAATTAATTTTAGAAATTTATAGGAGTGCCTAGGTAGCTTAGTCAGTTAAGCGTCCAGCTCTTGATTTCAGCTCAAGTCATGATCTCAGGGTCATGAGATGGAGCCCCACATGGGACTCCATGCTGAGCTTGAGATTCAGAGATTCAGAGATTTTCTTTCTGCCCCTCCTCCCACTTATGTGTGCACATGCTCTTTCTCTCTCTAAAACAAATTAAGAAATATTTCTAAAAAGGAAGTTTATAGATTAATATATGTTTATTTTTATTAGGTAATCTCTACATCCAATGTGGGGCTCAAACTCTTGACTATGGGATCAAGAGTCTCGGGCTCCATCGACTGAGGCAGCCAGATACCTCAGATTAACACATGTTTAAATGGGCATGCTAAAACTGTAAGAATAACCACTTAAGCAACCAAAAAGTAGATGAAATAACTTCTAAAGCTATAAGAGGAAAAAAATAGGGGATGAAAAAACTCAATCTATCAAATAAAAGGAAGAAATAATATCTTAAACTTACAACAACCTACTTTGAATAATGCCATCTCAGTTTTAATATTACACAAAATACTCTGCTCTTAGATACCTGTCTCCTGCCCTTTATGTTGTTATCATCACAGCTTACATCATTATACAACAAAGCCCATTAAGAAAGATTTATAATTAGTGGTGCAAGGATTTGCCTGTTATATGAAAAAAGAGAGAATTTATAAGTAATACTAAAATTACACACACACACACACTCACTCACACACACACACACACACATACACACACGTAAACTGGTAGCAATCTCCTGGAATTTAGGAAAAATTCCTGTGAAGGCCATACCTGTGAAGCAACACTAACTTTTTTTTTTTTTTTTTTTAAAGATTTATTTATTTATTTATTTCACAGAGAGAGATCACAAGTAGGCAGAGAGGCAGGAAGAGAGGCAGGCAGAGAGCGAGGAGGAAGCAGGCTCCCTGCCGGGCAGAGCGCCCGATGTGGGACTCGATCCCAAGACCCTGAGATCATGACCTGAGCTGAAGGCAGCGGCTTAACCCACTGAGCCAGCCAGGCGCCCGCAACACTAACTTTTTAATGCGTAACTCACAGTTCCAGCAGCTCTAACACAGCTATCATACACTGACATGATACCTCTAAGTACACTCAAACATACGGACTGACAGCAGTACAGTCTCCTGGGTGGCTCAGTGGGCTGGGCCTCTGCCTTTGGCTCAGGTCATGATCTTGGGGTCCTAGGATCGAGCCCTGTGTAGGGCTCTCTGTTCGGCGGGGAGCCTGCTTCCCCCTCTCTCTCTGCCTGCTGCTCTGCCTACTTGTGATCTCTCTGTGTCAAATAAACAAAATCTTAAAAAAAAAAAAAAAAAAGCAGTAGTTTTACTGAGTTTTTTCTAAGGGCCACTCTTAAAACTATACATCCTCTTGTAATTTTTCAAGTTAAAGTGTTTGTGTTACAATGGCAAACCTTAAGCTGATCCTGTCTGGTACCAATAGGTTATTGAGTACTAGGAACAATTTCTGGAAGAGAAACTTCAAAGAGGTAATCTTAAAAACTTATATTTCCACTTAGTAATATGTAATTTTAAAAGTTAAAAATAGGATAAAATGAAACCAGTAACTAAGAAAATAGATCTTTTTGTTTTCTACTTAGAATATTGTATTTGTTTAGATAGAGCAGTCCCTAATCATCTATCTCTTATCTTTTGGGGGTCATTTCATGTGTCTTCTTGGCTCTAGTATCAATATGCTTATTATTTCCTTTCTTCTCTACGTTCAACACTGAACATAAAGCCAGCATTATATTCTCCAAGAGATACAAATGATAAGAAACATGTAGCCTTTTAAATAATATTTACTTCACAGTAAAGAATTACACTTGAATGCTCAGATACATAAGAGGTTAACAATTCTCTAAAAATTATCAAAGAATGATATTCTCCTTAAAATTTTATTATAATAGAATTTATTTCTTAAATTAGTACATAATTTTAAAGATCATTGCATAATGCTTATTTTTTCATTTTTCAAATTTTAATTCAATTAGTCAACATATAGTATATTAGTTTCTGATGTAGTTTTCAATGATTCATCAGTTGCATATAACACCCAGTGCTCATCACATCTTGTGCTCCATAAATTATTTTAAATTATGAAACACTAGTCTAACAAATACAAGTCTATTCCTCAATAATTGGTGTGATTCTTACACAAAAGGTAGAAATGAAATTAAAAGCAAAAGCATGTGAGATAACAGGACAGAATGCACTATTCATCATGAGTACATTCTAATAAGAGTATGTTTCTGGAAAACATGGCAGGCTACCAGAAGGATGGTGAACTAAGTTTGGATGCTTCTGCTGGGCCACTAGTCTACCTTTCTTAATTGGTTTCCCTAAACTAGGGGAAAAGGGTAAAGGTAACAATAGCTCAGCTACATTTGTCCCCAAGGTAGCATTTCAAGACAACACTGCTGCTTTCAAATAATCCAGTTAAAACCTTCCTTTCCCAACACATTCTCCTATTTCTCACTGTCACTTCCTGAATATTTAAAGAGAATCTATGCAACATTTACTTTCAGAACATAAAGTTTCTTCCTCAGAGATCTAAAGTAACTTAGCAAGTATTAAAGAATTTGTTTTCTATAAAAAAGTTTCTTTATTGTACTACTGGTAAAAACAGTAAGAGATACAACTCAAGCAGATCTGAGAGCCAGAAATTTTGAATTTTAATTATGAGTCAGCCACAGAACTACTCAGCTGGTTTTACCAAACAATACTTAAACTGTATAAACTCTGCATTCTCATCTGTAAAGTAAAAGTGTAATGGTGAGCTCTCTGGGCTCTGAAAGTGACAAATTCCAATGACATCTCATAAAAGAGAATAAGTAACAAATTAATTCTCTGTTGGACTGGATTCTCATTTCCTAAATTAAAACAATTATTTCTAAGATCCTTAGGATCCTAAAGAGAGGGAAGGGCAGAGGGAGACAGAATCTTAACCAGGCTCCACACCCAGCTTGGAGCCTGAATCAGGGCTCAAGATCAGGAAAGGGAGATCATGACCTGAGGTGAAATCAAGAGTCAGACACTTATTGACTGAGCCACCCAGGCACCCCCAAATAGGCATTTATATTTTCTATTGCCAGGGGACTGAGGTAAACTTTGGAAAGGGAATATGGATTCAGAACTCTGTTTTTAAATTACTGACTTATCTGAAAGACCAAATATGCAAAATGGTGACCTGACCTATTCATAGATCTCCCAAAGGCAAAGAGTGACCTTCAATCCCATCAGAAAGAGGCCCAATGTTGAGTACCATTGACATGTGACATTGTGATCGGGGTTGGAATAATCTTTTAGGCATTGTCACTCCTACTATTCTACTCTTTGGATTATTCTTAAAAGACTGCATCCTTAAAATATCCAGGGATGGGATTTTTTATGGAGCAAACTTACCGAATAAGCTCATAATTTATAGATATTCATATTCAAAATATTACTTTTAAATCTTTTCAAAAGGTCCATGGATGCTTTGAGGTTTTTTTCTTCTTCTAGTCAATTTTCATTTTTTTTTAAATGAATCTATTCTTTTATTCATATGCACACACATCTAAGTAAGGGGAAAAGCTTAATATTTTCAGGTTTGGGGGCTGCTGAAGGTCTTTATCCCTGTCCCCAGAGGGTAGCTTCTGTGCCTGGATGCAGTTCTCCAGAAGTGGCTGGATTCAGAGGATGGGAATGACCTCCCACCTGCTCTACAGGAGTGGGCATCTTTGCAAATGTACCTGAGCCACTTTTGCAAATTGCAAGTACTTGTATTAAAAAAGAAGATCCTGTGCTGATGAATCCAGCCCTTTTCACAGGTGCCTGGTGGGTGGAGTGGGTGCAACCTGGCACTAATCCTGGTTCTTCTTTAGAACTACAACCTGGGACCCCAAGCAGGACAGAAACTCAGTATCCTCCTCTGCAAATGAGTTCGTCTTGTGTTTCAGAAGTTTAGTTGGCACTAAATAGAGTTGTGTGACACCAGTACAAAGCCAGGTCCACTGCAGATGCTTAATAAATAAGAGCGAGAGCTCTGCATAGGTGGAAGCTTTACAATAGTCACACATGAAACCAGGTCAAGAGGCCAGCTTGTGGAGGTCTCCAGAAAAGTAGGCAGATAACATTTGGCTTGTGAAGACTGTATTAGGCTTAATACATAATTGTTTCTTCGACAAATGAGTAGGAGGTAAACCTCTCTTACTAAGGGCCAGCTGTGGTATTGGCTCATATAAATTCCACATAAATTATCTCTGTTAATTCTGTCCACAAACTTGTGGGATCTTCTGATCAGTTTTGTTCACCTAATAAGGAATGCTGAAGTGACATTTTATATTGTCCCCATTCCAGGCTATGAGAATACATCTCATGTAAAATCAGTTGGAAGACCAGTGATCATGTCTGCCTGTACATATTTTTTCTTGTGTGCTTGGCAATAAGTTAGAAGAAAAGTTTAGACTACCTGTCTTTGCTACTATACTGTATACTATTGCTATATACTATATACTGTCCTATAAGGCTGTGGAAAGAGGATGAAGGCTTCCCAAGCATTTTTATCCTAGCTGGGTTTGAAGATCTAGTAAACTATGTGCTTTTATAGCTGCAAATACTAGCATATATATCCCTACCCCCATTTCTGCTTCCTCAAAAATGAGCTATTTTCCAAATTCAAGATTTTCTGAGAAACATAGGGATCCTATGGTCATACATGTCTTGCGAAGCCAATTTTCACTTATGCCACAGATAACAGCCTTGCATTCAAGAAGCTCACACTGAAGGAGGAAAGAGAGAGGTGTAAACTGTGGGTGATTTTCTCTTGAATGTGCTATAATGGAGGCCATGTAGAAGGAACCATAATGAGCAACCAGGTTTGCCTTGAGTTGGGAGGAAAATGGCAAGGAAGGTACAAAGAAAAGGAGCAGGAAAAGTATATGTTTTGACATACTGGGGGAAGTATGTGAAAAAACACGCCAGGCAGAAAGAACAGTGCCCACAAAGAAGGGGAAATACAGAGTAGCCCCTCAGTGACCACCATAAGCCATTATCATTTTGACAAGACCAAAGACCACATCTATTCTAACCTTTGTCTTACCTTTGAGATTATTATGTTGAAATTAATAAAATGAACAATTAAGAAAAGCTTTCTTATTCCAGCTGAGACCTATATGGGTATATAGCATGTTATCTTCTACAACATGAATATACAGAAGGTGAAGAACATTATTGTTTCCAAGATGTTTTAAGGAAGAAGATCTATATTAAATTGTAAAATACATTTTTGTTCATATATATTATTTAACCTGATGGCTCCCAATGTGTTTGTGTATCTGAAAGAATTAGTGTGCTAACTGGAATGTTCTTAAAAAGGGACACACGCTGAGAGAGCAATGCAGTGACACTTCTCCGCACAGGAGCTCACAGGTGCCTTGGGGGCAGGGAACTCAGGGACCATGCTCACTAACACCCACCTTGGAAAACCATGGCCACCATGGCCAGAAAGCAGAAACTTTTTTAAAAGTGAAACTTTCTGTTTACTTTTCCAATTTTTCTGTTGAGATAAAGAGAACTCATGGGACAACTGGGAAGCTATATTAGATATGAAACATTCTGTTCATTCAATAACATTTATATTTAACTGTAAGTTTATTGCTTTTACTGTAATGTTCTTAACAGGGTTTCAAAGCTGGATCAAAACTGGCTGTGTCTCTGGCCAGTAGTGGCTCATGTTGCTGCATTAAAGTCACTTATGTTGAGATCATGATGTTGAGCCTCCCTGAAGTAAATAAACCTTGCTTTACACAGAAAAAAGTATACCCTGACCTTAATGCATCACATATTTTCAGAAACAAGTCAATAGTATATTACATCTCTAGGACTTCACTTAATTTGCCTCATGAATGTTTTTAGTAAGCAGTACTGTACTTGATCCTTTAATATTTGCAATACTCTGAAAAATTACTTCACCATTCCCTCTAGAATTTTCATCTAAGCTTTACGTGATTTTCACAGTCAATCACTGCATGGAAGTTGAATCCTCCAAACCACAGTTACACAGTTGACACTTGAATAACAGGTTTGAAATGCATGGGTCCACTTATACGTGGATTTTAAAATAAATATGTTTTAAAACTTTTGGAGATTTGTGACAATTTGAAACAACTTCCAGACAAACCAAAGATATTTAGGACAAAATCCAAAGATATTTAGGAAATATCTAAAAACTTAAAAAAAAGTTAGGTATGTCATAAATGCATAAAATATATGTAAATATTAGCCTATTTTGCCATTTACTACCATAAAATATACACAAATACATTATAAAAAGTTAACATTTATCAAAACTTATCACACACACACACACACACACACATAGAGATTTCAACTGATAGTTGAAAGAAATGTAAACAAATAAAAAGATGCAGTATTAAATTATATTATTTGATAGCTGAAAGCAAAAGGAAACTGAAGGACCTAGAGCTGGAATTTAATGCTAGCAAAGAATAATTTGATAATTTTAGAAAGAGGTTTGGCTAAAAAATGTGAAGATAACAGGAGAAGGAGCTTCTGCTGACCAAGATATCTACCTGTGCAGCTTTTTAATGCAGACGGAAGTGTCCTAACCAAGGCGGATAAAAAGAAAAATAAAAAAAAACTGCAAAGGATATTTATTAGTAATGAAGGGAACCAGGATTTAAGACAGGAAGGGAATGGTTAACTCTACTGTTGTGCAAATGCAGTCAGGTTTATAATCAGGACTACTCTATCTATAAAGCTGCTAACTCTAATAAAGGGAAAAGAGAAATACCAGCTGCCTGTGTTTTGGTTATTTAAGAAGGCCTCGACAAAGAGAACCCTTTTCCTTGATTGATTCTACTGATGCTGAAGACATGAAGTATCTTTCCAGTAACTGACTGCCTTTTAAGTTCTTTTGATATTAGAAAATGGCCCTGGCCTTGTAGAACCCCAAGAGTTCAACAAGAGTGAAGAGGCTGAAATAGTCTACTTGTCCACAAGCACAACATCTCTAATTCAGCCTCTAGACCACAATGTATGACATTGTTAAGTCTCATTACACATGGTACTTACTCTATGGAAATGACTGTCAACACCATGGCAGAGAACCCCAAGAGAGAACATCAAAAAAGCCTGGAAGGATTACACCAGTGAAGATACCAACAATGTCAGAGAAAAAAACCATGAAAGCCATCAAGATCCAAAGAACACATTCCTGCTGGAGAAAACTACATTCAAATATTGTGTATGACTTCACAGAATTTAGGTCATAGCCAATAAAGGAAATCATGGAAGAGATTGTGGATACAGCAAAAAAGGTGGGGGTATGTGAAAGGTTTCAAGAAACTGATCTTAGAGAAATTAAAGCGCTAAAAGATACTACAGCAGAGAAATAAACAGAAGACTCGATGGAGAGGAGTGCTTTCAAACCAGCTCCGGACAATGAGTAAGAAGACATAGAAGAAGGAGTGCCTGAAAACAAATTGGCATTAGATAGTCTGGCAGAAGGATTCTGATTATTTAAGATTGCTTTTAGGGGTGCCTGGGTGGCTCAGTTGGTTAAACATCTGCCTACAGCTCAGGTCATGATCCCAGGGTTCTGGGATCACGCCACGCATCAGGCTCCCTGCTCAGCTGGGAATCTGCTTCTGCCTCTCCATCTGCCTCTTCCCCAGCTCATGCTCTCTCCCTCTCAAATAAATAAAAAGTCTTAAGGAAAAACAAAAAACAAAAAACAAAAAAACAGACACCAAAACTGCTTTTGCAACATGGATCCTTTTATGATAAGAGGCACTGAAACTAAAGCAAGAGGGGGACTGGTATCATATAGAAATAGGACTGGTATCATATATTCATTTTTAGAGAAATGAAAAAGCAAAAAATTAAGATGGATATTAACACTTATTCCCATAAAGTTACAATGCCTGCCTCTCCTTCCCCTCCTTTCTAACCCTTCCACATCCTTTGTCTCTGAAGCATTTCAGAGAGCAAGAATAAACCCTCCTCTATTTCTTCTTCCTCAGCCTACTCAATGTGAAGAGAATAAAGATGAAGATTTTATGATGATCCACTTCAAGTTAATGAGTAACAAATAATTATCATGCCATATGGTTAATAAACTTACTGTGGTGTATGTGTGCAAGTATCTTTGCATGAAATCCTAATAACTGTATGAGACAATTTTGTGTCAGCATCATCATTGCCTAAGTATTCATTGTATAGAACATCATGTACAAGACTCACATGGAAGTGGAAGCCTGTCCTTACATAGGAATAAGGACAGTGATATTTAATGTAAAATTAGTAAACTTGTTAGTTTCACACTGCTTTATAACTTCTTCCAAAGAATTATACTGCTGTACAATATGCCTCTCTCTCTTATAACTGGGGACTGCGTATCAGCCTATCACCAGATGTAAATTTTTTTAATGTTAATAATGTTTCCAATACTGTATTATGAATATGACTGTGACATGGTACACCATAAAAATTTTGTAAGGATTCATTCATTATTGTATAGCTTAAGCTATGTGAAGCAATTGTATTCATTACCATTACAATAGGCCACCATAACACAATCATATTGTTGCTTTTTTATTATCAATATGTGAATCATTAAACCTATAAAATAAAGTGAATTTTTCATTTTTGATGTTTAGTGTTAGTAAAACATATAACATCTACAATGTTTTGTATCATATAAGACAATATTGATGTAGGCTCTAACAGATGATCCATCTTGTAAACATGACAAACTTATTATATCAATAAATATAGTACAGTACTATAAATGTATTTTTTCTTCCATTTGATTTTTTTTCTTTTCTTTTTTTAAAGATTTTATTTATTTATTTATTTATTTGAGAGAGAGACAGAGCATGAACGGGAGGAGGAGGCAGAGGGAGAGGGAAAAGCAGTCTCCTCACTGAGCCAGAAGGCCGATAAGGGACTCAATCCCAGGACCCTGGGATCATGACCTAAAATGAAGGCAGATGTTCAACCAACTAAGAAACCCAGGTGCCTCCCTTACTAACATTTTCTTTTCCCTAGCTTACTTTATTATAAGAATATACAGTATATAGGGTGCCTGGGTGGCTCAGTTGGTTGGTTAAGTGACTGCCTTTGGTTCAGGTCATGATCCTCGAGTCCCAGGACTGAGTCCCATGAGCAGGGAGTCTGCTTCTCCCTCTGACCCTCCATATTCTCATGCTCCCTCTCTGTCTTTAAAGTAAATAAAATCTTAAAAAATATATATATACAGTATATAATATGCAAATTTCCAACTGTGTGGGGGTTGACAACCTTAACCCTTCATTGATCAAGGGTCAATTACGTTTCTATAGTGTCACAGAGAAACCTAAGTAGAAACAATTGGGTTCATAAATCTGAGCTCTCTGTTCTGTTCTATTGGCCCATGTGTCCATTTTTGTGCCAATACCATGCTGTTTTGGTGACCACAACTTTGTACTATAGCTTGAAGTAAGGCAATATGATGTCCCCCAGATTTGTTTTTCATTGTCAACATTTCCTTGGAGATTCTGGGTCTCTTCTGGTTCCGTACAAATTATAGAATTGTTTATTCCAGCGCTTTGAAAAATGCTGGTGTAGTTTTGATTGGGATGGCATTGAAAGTATAGATTGGTCTAGGCAGTGTAGACATTTTACAATGTTTATTCTTCTGATCCATGAGCATGGAATGTTTTTCCATCTTTTTGTGTCCTCTTTGATTTTTTTCTGGAGTGTTCTGTAGTTGCTAGAGTATAGATCATTTACCTCTCTGGTTAGGTTTATTCCAAGGTACCTTATGGTTTTTGGTGCTATTGTAAATGGGATTGATTCCCTAATTTCTATCAGTTTGTCTTCTAAATCACTAATTTGTTCTTCTGCCTCATTTACCCAGCTGTTAGAGTATCTAGATTAGATTGGGTCTCATTGATAACATTTTTAAATTCTGCCAGATCAGCTCTCACTTCTGCCCTTAGAGAATCTGCATTGCCATTAATGGTTTTCTCCAACCTAGCTACTGTTTGCATAACTGTTACCTGAAGTCTATTTCCAACGTCTTGCTTATATCCATATCTGTTAGTTGTGTGGCAGAGGTCACAGTCTCTGAATTTTTTCTGTGTTGGAGGTCCCTCCTTTTAGTCATTCTGTTGAGGGGTAGTTGAGGGAATGTACAGAGTGCAAAGTATTAACCACAACCCAAGCAAGATGCACCTGTTTTACAGAGACCTTATGGCTGTAGGCCTCTTGTTCTTCCAGGAAGGCCTCTTGTCTTCTGGGGGAGGGGTCTGCCGCCCTGTTACTCAGGCAACCCTGTTTGGGCAGAATTGTCCTGCTCCCCTAAGGGGGTGATGGGCTCAATGAAAACTGGTTTTGGGGGGCTTTTGTTCTCTGGTGACTTTCCGTGTCTCTTCCAAGAGTCAGAGCAGAGGTGACTGTATTCAAACTTCTGTCTCAGAACAGAGATCCCAGTCAATTTTACAATGAGGTCTCCAGGCCACACGCTCTTCATTTTTGTCTGTGCAGCTTAAAACCTCAGTGTCCTGGGTTGTGCGTCCCACAACAGTACTACTAGCCCTCCCTTCCAGGTCCAGGCACATCTCTGCCCTTTGTGCTTCTAAAACTGCCAACTGCCCCCAGTTGGCAGCTCCAGATTTCAGTCTGGGGGTACTGCCCTAAAGTCCTCTTCCTACCAGTACTGGTTTGCAAGTCTGTGCCCAGTCCCCAGCAAGGGAGGCTTTTGTGCTCTGTCAGTGCAGGATCCTGGATGCTCCATCCTCCTCCTCCCACTCATCTTCTGATACCTGCCCGCAGAATCATGGCTCCCTGCTTAATATCTCAAAAACAACTGCCGGAGATAATCTGTTTGTAGAGATCTGGATATATGTTCTCACATCTCACGCTGATTTCATGGGTGTTCAAAATGGTCTGGTAGATACCAGCTCAACTGAGGTACCTGGTTGAAATAGGGGTGCCTACTCCTCAGTCATATTTCCCCGCCTGCCAATATACCCATTCTTTTTTTTTATTTTTTTCTTAATATTAGTATCAAACTGAGTTTTACTAAATATTCTATTTAAATTGGATTTATATATTTTTAGATACAGTGTGCCTCTACATCTACATGTGTACTGCAGAGATATGAATTTTGGTAAAATAACCAATTTATGAACTAAAACAAACACCAGAGAATAACTAGCTCTTTTAACTGCTCCCTTCTTTTTTCTGTACATGTTTTTATTTTAACATATGTTTTTATTTTATGAATGTTGCCATTTTGACCATTTTTAGGTGGGCAATTTGGTGGCATTAAATGTATGCATAATGGTGTATAATCATCACAACTATCTATTTCAAGAACTTTATCACTAGCCCAAACAGAAACTCTATACTTATTAAAGAGTAACTTTCCAGTCACCTCACTTCTTAGTAATTTCTATTCTACTATCTATCTCCATGAATTTGCCTATTCTAGTTAACTCATATAAGTGGAATCAAGTAATATTTGATTTTTTGTATATGGCTTCTTTCATTAATCATATTTTCAAAATTCACCCAAGGTGCAGCATATTTTAGAATTTCACTTTTAAAGGATGAATAATATTTAGTTATATGTATATACAATATTTTGTTTATCTATTCATCTGATGCTATGTTGTTAGCACCAGGGGGTTGTTTTCTTCTTTTGGCTATTGTCAATAATGCTGTTACAAATACTGGTGAACAAGTATCTATTTGAGTCCCAGATTTCAATTCTCTTGGATATAGACTCAGGAGTGAAATTGCTGATATAGGGTAATTTTGTTTAACTTTTTAAGGAAGAGTCAAACAATTTTCTACAGCAGCTGTGCCTTTTAAAATTCCCAATAGCAGTGCAAAAGAGGTCCAATTTTTTCACATCCTTATCAATATTTGTTATTTCCCATGGTCTCTGATCATAGCCATCCTGATAGCTATGAAGTGGTATCTTACTGTGGTTGTTTTTTATTGTTTGTTTTAATTTTATTTATTTATTTGACACAGAGAGACACAGCGGGAGAGGGGACACAAGCAGGGGGAGTAGGAGAAGGAGAAGCAGACTCCCCGCTGAGCAGAGAGCCTATTTGGCTCAATCCCAGGACCCCGAGATTATGACCTGAGCTGAAGGCAGACCCAAAGACTGAGCCACACAGACGCCCCTTCCTGTGGTTTTGATTTGCATATTCCTAGAGACTAATGATGCTGACCACATTTTCATGTGTTTATTAGTTTTACGTATATCTTCTTGGGAAAAATATCTATTTATGTCCCTTGCCCATTTTAAAATTGGGTTGTTGTAGAGTTCCGTATTAATTGTGCCTATTAATCTCTTAACAGATACATGATTTGCAAATATTTTCTCACGATCTGATGTTTTTTCACTTTCTTGATACTGTCCTTTGATGCACAAATGTTCTTAAAGTGACAAAGTTCAATTTATCTATTTTTAAAAATTTCCTATCCTTTTGGTGTCATATTCAAGAAATCACTGCCAAATCCAATGTTATGAAGATTTTCTCATGTATTTTCATCTAACTGTTTTATAGTTTTAACTCTTAAGTTTAGGTCTTTGATTGTTAGTTAATTTTTGCATGGCCCAACTTCCTTCTTTTGCATATGGCTATCCAGTTTCCTATCACCAGTTGTTGAAAAGTCTTTTCTTCCCCATGGACTTAGTGCCCTTGTCAAATAATTTCAGCACATATAAAGGTTTATTTTGGGTGTCTCTATTCTATTCCAGGGTTCCATATCTCTGTCCTAATGACAAAATCACACAGATATAAATACTGTAGCTTTGTATTAAGTTTTGAAATGAGGAAGTTTGAGTCCTCCAATTTTGTTTTCCTTTTTGGAAGATTAATTTGGCTATTTAGGATTCTTTGATACTCCATATGAATCTCATGATGGGTTTTCTCCAACCAGAAAAAAAAATGCTATTGGAATTTTGATAGAGATTGCTCTGATTCTGTAGATTTCTTTGGGGACTATTGTCATTTAACAATATTAAAGCTTCTTACAATTCATGTGAACATGAAATATTTTCCATTTATTCATGTCTTTTTTACTTTCTTCCAGTAAAGTTTTATAGTAGACTTGTAGCAGTATTATTTCTATGTGTAGGAGTTTTACATATCCTTGCTTAAATTTATTTTCAAGTATTTTATTCTTCCTGATGCCAGTGTAAATGGAATTATTTCTTAATTTCCATTTTCCTATCATTCATTGCTAGTGTACAGAAATACAACTGCCTTTTATATGTTGATTGGTACCCTGAAACTTCATTACCTCAAACTGTGTGTGTGATCTTTGGGGTTTTCTATATATAAGATCATGCCATCTGTAAGCAGAGATAATTTTTATTTTTCCTTTTCAATCTGAATGCCTTTACTTTCTTTCTCTTGCTTAACTGGCCCATCTAGGATTTCCACCACTATGTTGAAAAGAAGTGTTAAAAGGTGGTCATACTTGTCATGTTTCTGATCTTACAGGAAAAGCTTACAGTCTGTCACCATTAAATGTGATATTAGGCTGTGGAAATTTTATGAATGTCCTTATATCAGGTTAAGGAAGTTCTTGCCCCTGGTTTCTAGATTGTTTATAGTAATAAAAGAGTGTTGGTTTTTCTTTTTTCGAACGATATTTCTGCATCAATTCAGATGATCATATGGTCTTCTCTTACATTCCATTAATGTGGTGTATTACATCAATTTTCATATGGTAAATAATCCTTAAATTCTGGTAATAAATCACACTTGGACATGGTATATAATCATTCTTTTCATATATGAATTCACTTGCTAACATTTTTTGAGGATTTTCGCATCACTATTCACGAGGGATATTGATCCCTAGTTTTGTTTTGTTTTTATATTATTTTTCTGAAGCTTTAGTAACAGAAAAATACTGTCCTCATGGAATGAGTTAGTAACTGTACCTAACTCTTCCAATTTTTAGGAAGAGTTTGAGAATGACTGGCATTCTTTTAAATCTTTTAAAAAGATTCATTTAAATTTTCTTTAAATGTTATGGATAATTCACTGGTCACGTATTTTTCTTTGTTGGAAGACTTTTGATTACGGATTAATCTCCTTACTGGTTGTAGGTCTGTTCAGATTTTCTATTTCTTTACAAGTCAGTTTTGATGGGTTTGTGTGTTTCTGGGAAATTGTCAATTTCATTTAGGTTATGCAATTTACTGGTGTTCAACTATTGATACTCTTTTCATAGTCCTTTTCATTTCTGTAAAATCAACAGTTATGTATTCCTCTTCATTTCTGACTCTAATCATTTGTGTCTTCTCTTTTTTTTTTTAAATTTTTTATAATTTTAAAAAAGTCTTTATTTATTTGAAATAAAGAGAGAGGAGGAGCAGGAGAAGGGGGAGTGGCAAAAGGAGAGGGAAGAGCAGGCTCCCTGCTGAACAAGGAGCCCAATGCAGGGCTTGATCCTGGACCCTCTGATCATCACCTGAGCCCAAGGCAGATGCTTTACCCACTGAGGCACCCATGTGCCCCTTGTATTTGTTTCTGAGGCAATCTAGCTGAATGTCAATGATTTTGATGTTTTCAAAGAGACAACACTTAAACAGATTTTTTCTACTTTCCTTCTGTTCTCTATTTTTTAAAATCTCCATTCTAATTTTATTATGTCTACCTTTCTGCTGGCCTTAGATTTAGTGTGCTCTTCCTTCTTTTAGTACCTCAAGCTGTACAGACAACTTTCTTCTTAATTTTAAGTTGTATGTTTACATTTACAAATTACTAATGGCAGTGTTTTTGCATTGTAAATTTAAGTGTGTTTTGTTTTCATTTTCATTTGTCTGAAGGTATTTTCTAATTTCTCTGGTGATATTTTTTTTTTTTTAAGATTTTATTTATTTATTTGACAGAGAGATCACAAGTAGGCAGAGAGAGAGAGGAGGAAGCAGGCTCCCCACTGAGCAGAGAGTCTGAAGCGGGGCTCAATCCCAGGACCTGGGATCATGACCAGCCGAAGGCAGAGGCTTTAACTCACTGAGCCATCCAGGTGCCCCTCTCTGGTGATGTCTTCTTCAACCTATTGACTATTTAAGACTGTATTGTTAATTTCCACATGTTTATTAATTTTCAGGTTCTCTTCTGTTTATAATTTCTAGTTTTATTTCACTGTGAACATAAAAGACACTTTTTAATTTTAGTTTTTTTTTTTTTTTTAATTTAAGATCTGTATATTTGTTTCCTAGGGCAACTATAACAAAATACCACAGACTGGGTAGCCTGAAAAACAGAAAATTATGTTCTCATAGCTCTGGATGCTCTAAGTCCAAGATCAAACTGTCTGCAGGTCTGGTTTCTCCTAAGGCTCTCTCCTTGGTTTGAAGATGGTCACCTTTTCACTGAGTCCTCACATGACACTTCCTCTTTGCACATGCATCCCTTCTATGTCCTTATAACAGCACACCTATCATAGCGGAATAGCGTCCAACCACATGAATTCATTTAACCTTATTATTAACTCCTAAAGTCTCTGTCTCTATTGTCAAATTGTGACTTGCACAGGAGTGGTTAGAAATTTAACATGAGGGGCACCTAGGTGGCTCAGATGGTTAAGCATCTGCCTTTGGCTCAGGTCATGATCTCAAGTCCTGGGATAGAGCCCCATGTCTGGCTCCTTGCTCAGTGGGGAGCCCGTTTCTCCTGTTCCCTCTATTCCTCCCTCCCATTGGTGCTCTCTCTCTGTTTCATATATAAATAAAATCTTTCTTTTTTTAATAAAGAAATTTACCATGAATTTTGGGGGAATACAATTCATCCCATAACAACTTGTTCTGTGGCTTAACATATGGTCTAGGTGTAGGTCTAGGGTCTATGTTTTATGTGCACTTAAGAAGAATGTACATTCTGGGGATGCCTGAGTAGCTCAGTCATTAAGCATCTGTCTTTGGTTCAGGTCATGATTCCAGGGTCCTGGGATTAAGTCCCATGTCAGGCTCTCTGCTCAGCAGGGAGTCTGCTTCTCCCTCTCCCACTCCCTTTCCCTCTGCCTGATATTCTCCTGCTCATGCTCTCTCTCTCTCTCTCTCTCTGTCAAATAAATAAAGAAATGAAGAATGTACATTCTGCGGTTTTGGTGTGGTGTTCTCTATATGTTTATTAAGTCTAACTGGTTTATTGTGTTGTTCCATTCTTCTGTTCTGTCCATTAATGAAAGTGAGATATTGAAATATTGAAAGTCTGTTTCTCCCTTCATTTCTTTGATTTTTGCTTCGTATATTTTTGGGGCTACATGGTTTGTTATGTATATGTTTATTTATTTGAGGCGGGTAGGAAGGAGCAGAGGGAGAGGGAGAGAGAATCTCAAACTCTCCACTGAGCAGGAGCCTGACTCAGGGCTCAATCTCAGGACCCTGAGATCATGACTTCCACCGAAATCAAGAGTCGGTTGCTTAAGTGACTGAGTCACCTAGAAGCCCCAGGTACATAGAATTGTTATATATTATTGTTTGAACTTTTTATCAATATATAATATCTGTTCTTCTTCCAACCTTTTAAAATTTAAAGCCTACTTTACCTAATAATAATATATCCATACTTGTTCTCTTTAGTTATTATCTGTATGCAATTATACTCTTTTATTCTTTTTCTTTCAATCACTTTCTGACCTTATATTTAAATTAAATATCTTATAGATATAGATGAACATTTTTTTCTCTTTTTGAAATCCAACTTGCCAATCTCTCTCTTTTTTAAATTATGTTCAGTTAGCCATTATAGAGCACATCAATACTTTTTGATGTAGTGTTCAATGATTCATTAGTTGTGTATAACACCCAGTGCTCATCACAACACGTGCTCTCCTTAATACCCATCACTCTGTTACCCCATTCCCAATCTCTCCTTTTTAATAGTTTTGTTCCATCTATTTACATTTAATGTGATTACTGATAAGAAAGGATTTATTTCTGTCATTTATCTATTTTTGTAATTACTGTTAGCAGTTTATTTTTTCTGTATGCCTTGTTATTTTTGTTTTTCAGTTTCAATATTTTTATAGTAAAATATTAACAATTACATATTAATGTTAATAATTATATATTTAATATTCCATTGATTTTGGGGGGTATACATTTATTTTCTTTCTTCTTTTCTTTTGTCTATATTTTTTAGTTATTCTCTTAACATTTACCAAGCAAATTACAACTAACATCTTAAACTTAAAATAATCTACTTTGGAAAAGACCAACTAAGTTTCAATAGTACACAAATACTTTGTACCTGCCATACATCTCCTTCCGTCCCTCCCTTATATTGTATTGTCATAGATTATATCTTTATACACTGTATTCCCATTAATGTATATTTATGATTATTGCTGCATGCACTTTCATGTTAAATGATATAGCAAATATTACAAACAATACCGACAGTACACTAATACTGGTTTTTATATTTACTTCTGTAGTTACCTTTACCAGTCTTTTTCTATTTAGGTTCAAGTTGCCAAACATTTCACCTGAAGGACTGTCTTTAGAATTTCTTGTATGGGCGCCTGAGTGGCTCAGTGGGTTAAGCCTCTGCTTCAGCTCAGGTCATGATCCCAGGGTGCTAGGATCAGGCCCCACATCGGGCGCTCTGCTTACGGGGAGCCCGCTTCCTCCTCTCTCTCTGCCTGGCTCTCGCCTACTCTTTCTCTGTCCAATAAATAAATAAAATCTTTAAAAAAAAAAAAAATTTCTTGTAGGACAGGTCTACTAGTAATAAACACACCTGGCTTCTGTTTATTTGTAAACATCTTAATTTCTCTTCCATTCTTGAAAGATCATTTTGTAAGACATATAATTCTTGGTTGTTGTTGTTTTTTTTTAATCTCCCAGGATTTTTTGGTAAGATTTTATTTATTTATTTATTAGAGAGAGAGAGAGAGAGAGGGGCATGAAGGAGCAGGGGGAGCAGCAGAGGGAGAGGGAGAAGCAGGCTCTCTGCTGAGTAAGGAGCCCGACATAAGGCTTGATCCCAGGATCCTATGATCGTGGACCTGAGCCAAAGGCAGATTATTAACTGACTTAACCACCCCAGTGTCCTCTTCCAGGATTTTAAATATGTCATCCAACTTCTTTCTGACCCCATTTTTTAAATTAGAAATTATCTAAATATTTTTGAGAATCCCTTGTGCATGAAAAGTTCATTTTCTTTTGTGTCTCTTCCTTGGATTTTTTAAAAAAATTTTATTTTTTATTTATTTTCAGCATAACAGTATTCGTAATTTTTTCACCATACCCAGTGCTCCATGCAATCCGTGCCCTCTATAATACCCACCACCTGGGACCCCAACCTCCCACCCACCCACCAATTTGAACCCCTCAGATTGTTTTTTAGAGTCCATAGTCTCTCATGGTTCACCTCCTCTTCCAATTTCCCCCAACTCCCTTCTCCTCTCTAACTCCCCATGTCCTCCATGCTATTTGTTATGCTCCACAAATAAGTGAAACCATATGAT